>NC_025996.2:45173813-45221761 GCF_000442705.2 Elaeis guineensis
GTACTCCATGGTGCTCCGAGATATAATGGTTTGCCTGAAAGATTTTCAAGCTACAACAGCACCATCGAGGAAAAAAAGATATCTAAAGGTTGATTTAAGATCGAGAGAACCAATCAAAGATTGGACTTTATAGCTTTTAGAGAATTTAAAATCTTTTAGTTTAGTATTTCTAAGAAGATCTTGAAACTCTTGGATTTGGATAGTGATAAATTTGAAAACCACCATGGTATATTTACGGAACTTTGATTCAGCGAACCGATTAAGACTGGCATCGTTCATTCCATATTCCACTTCAAGAGCATTCCAAAGCTCCTTAATCGATTTGATGGAAAGGTACACATCATATAAAGAATTAGATAGAGCACTAAGGATCCTATGGCAGTAATGAAAATCAATTTCTTCAAGGATTTTTTGAATGAGGACCAGAAGATCCAGAATCTTGAGGACTAGGAGAGGTTGATCCTGAGGAAGGTCTAGGATATGATAATTCTAGGATAGAAATCAATCCCAAAGTGGTGAGCCAATATTTTATTTGGCTTTGCCACCTTCTAAAGAATGATCCACTAAATTTCTCAGATACAATTGCACTATGATCATCAAAAGAAGCCATTTATGATGTTTTGGTTATTTAGTTGGTTCTACAAAAACAAGTTTCAAGGGGTTTAGTCTTATATATTTGAGTAATTAATTAATGGCTTACAATGATACAATTCTAGATTTCAAAATAAATGCAATAAAGAACAATAATAAGAGAAAAATTAAATAATTACACTAAGAATATGACAAATAGAATAATTATATGATTCTGCACGTTTTTAAATATAGCAGCAATATGAATTTTGAAAGAGTAACTAATAATTTGCATAGTGTTCAGAGCAATAGAAATTTTTGTGCTGTTTTTGAATATGCAAAAAATTTCTGCACAGATTTTAAAGAGATAAAAAATTCTGCACAGATTTTAAAATTGTAGAAAAATTTCTATACAGAATTTAAAGCCTGTAGAAATTAATTTAAACAGAAATTAAGGTTGTAAAAAACTTTTCACGGAATTTAAAATAGTAGCAAAATTTCTGCACTATTTTTTTAAAATCAATAAAAATTTTTGGATAGAATTTTAAATCTGCAAAAAGTTTCGGCACCATTTTAAAAGTTGCAGAAAAATTCTGCAAAGAATTTAGAACCGCAGAAAATTTCTGTATCATTTTTAAAAATTATAGAAAAATAATCTGAACTATTTTTAGAGCAAATAAGTTTGTTAATAAATATGAAATCTTAAAAAGAACAATCTCTAAATGATAAATACTAAAACTTTTGATACTATGCAATCAATTTAAAATTAATTCTAAGCAACGAATAATAATTTCTAGTTTTATCAATATCGCATTCTTAGACTGTTGGTAAAAATCGATTAAAACATCTAGAAATTGCTATTACTATTCATATGATTTTAAGATGGTATTATAAAGAAAAACAAAGTACTAAAATAAGAAAAATATTAAGATGACGTTGCCTGAATTGAGGCATGTGAAACATTGCCTTAAGAATGCGATTTGCCTCCTATGTGCGGTCTTTGGCGATCTCATCCCTAAGGTACAATGATTCAGCTCAGTCTGATCCTCCTCCAATGAGCACGATCATCGGCAATCTTATCCTCAAGGTACAATAATCTGGCCCAGTCCAATCTTCCTCTAACGAGCACGATTGTTGGGGAAGCTGATCCAAAAGATTTTTTTTAGATGCCCAGAACAAGGAGTGGAAAAAGAAAGAAAGATGGTCTCTATCTCAGAAAGAAATAGAGAGGACAGAACATGAAGAGAGATTGAGTTTTTATTATTTTTAAAATAGTTGGATCCAAAGCCTATTTATAGACTCTGTCTGATTACCGAGGAGGCGTCATCGTTTCGAAGAGATACAATGTTTCAGAAATATCATATTTTTCGGAAACTACTGTTCTTTTCCAAAGGGTCGTATCTCTTTGGAGAGAGCGTTAAAGTTAAAAACAGAGTTTTGACATTTTTAAATAACTAACAATTGGAGATAAGAAAAATTTAAATCTTTTTTTTTTATTGCAAATAAAACTCCAACAGAATCCACTTCTAACTGCATTATGTGCACTCAATTGGGAAGGCAAATCAAATTTTCTTCACAATGGAAAATGCTTGATTTTTTGTGAAACCCATTTCACGTTAAGGCTGGAAGTTTGCTTACATATTTTCACCTCATAGGAAGTTGCTGAGCCACTGTTCAGTGTGGGAGAGCAGGTTGAGGTCAGCCAGGAAAGAGAGAACTATGGAGCTGCTTGGTTTGCTGCTATGATTGGAAGTGTTATCAGCAAGTCCATATTTTTGGTGGATTACAAGACCCTGAGAGCTGTCACTGACAGAGAGTCGTTGACGGAGATTGTTGATGCTCAATACATTAGGCCTGCACCTCCACCTGCATCAGAAGATGAGAATTTTGGCTTACATGATGTTGTTGAGGTGCTTTACCATGGTGGTTGGTCACTTGGAGTTGTTTCTCAGATTCTTAATGGGTCAAAGTACATTGTCAAGTTGAAGCACCATGAGGAGGAGATGGAGTTTAATCATTCGGAAATGAGATCCTGCCAGGTATTGGAGGATGGGCAGTGGATCAGCTATTCCTCCCAGGTATTGTATTGCTTCAAGTTAGCGCTTTCTTACTGTTTCATATGTCAACCTCTCAATGCCTTGTAGTATTTCTATTCCCTATCACCTACAACTCAATGCTGCATTCTACAAAATATTTATTATCTCAGAGTCTTGCCAGCAATTCAATGTGACACATGGTATTCTTTAGCAGCCTAGGTATTGGATGATATATAGGTCTATGCTGCTGTCGGGCACTTGCTAATATGGCTTGTCACCACACAATACAATTGAATACAATACAAATACAATGCAATACACTGCATCAATGTGGGCATGAGATCAAACATGTATTGTCGTTTGTTTGGATAAAATCATCCTCTTTTTATATCACGTGGTTGTCCCATGATATCGGCCAAGATGCTATGATCAACTTAGGCTATTTGAACATGTGTTCTTTTCATGGATATTGTCTACCATACACAATGCCAAGATGATAGTTGATGTTGTTCTTACTGTATTGGCCACTATTTAGATATCCTGATTGTGTATAAAAGCTGAGATATCTGGGCATCTTGGTCTTTTTAAAAACTCTGAAACCCTCCATCTTGACCACCCTAAATTGATTTCTTGTTTTTGTTCTGTTTTTAGTTTTCTGGATTTTCAAGTACAATTTGCTTTTCTTTGGGTTCAAAAGAATCGGTATTGCTAATGTGAACTTCTGGTTATCCTATGATCCATACCAAGTATATTAGCAAATGAAAGCCTGTCAGTTTCCTGGGTCATGGCTCTGACACAGAGAGAAGCTAGAGTCTTTAAGAGATATTCTTTCCGCTTTTATGTAACTGGAAACAATGTACAGGTATACGCCAAAGTTGGAAGAAAATTACATGTTAGTAATGGAGTGGTTGACGATTTTACTTTAAATTTGTGGTTGTTCAAGCATGGCAACGAACATCTAAATTCATGGTCATGTATAATAGGATTTCATATTCCTGTGGTTCATTCTCTGATGCAGTGATTTTTGCATCTTTGTGATCGTTCTGCTTGGTAATGTATATGGAATTTTTTCTGTGCCTCCTAATTATTTATTGGCCTCTTCTTTTCAAATTTCAGGACAAGAATAGAAAATCACCAATGCTCGGTGGAGCCAGGTCCGCTGGATGTAGAAGGAAATCACATGCTGGCAAAAGATCTAGCCTTCCTATTACAGTATCAACATCCAGTGATGATGATGATGATGTCAGATGCATTCCTCTTTCTGCTGTTCTGCGTTTGAACTGTAAGAAGATTGACGGATTGGACACTGGAGTTCAGATGAGCTTTTCTCATCCTTGCAGAAAATTAAAGCAAGGAAAGTTATTTGATTATAAGTTACACTCACAGGGTCGTTTTTCTTCAAAAAGTCCATTGGGGTTGGAGGCAGAATCCCAAGTTGCTAAGCCTTTGCTAGAAGATAGCCTCTCTTCATTGGATGTGCTGCAGCATCTTGAAAGCACCTCCCCTGAGAAGATTGCGACAAAATTACTACGAAATCCCTCATCAATGGAGCTTAATTGTAGGCAAAACATGACTGAGATGAATGGTGTAACTAAATCATTAACCGGGAGGAATGAGCCTTCTGATTTTACATACAAGGGATCAGAACATCAGTCAAAAGCATCTGGCTTCAACCATTCTCCAGTTAATGATGAGGCCGACAAGTTCCTCCCTATTACAGAATGGGAAAGCTGTAAAGTTTCCTGTGGTCCTAGAGAGGGTTCTATGAAGCGAATAAAGAAGCTTGCTATTCGGTGCCCACATCGACAGAAAAAGTCCTCTGAAGTTGTTGTGAGACCTCACTTTTGTAGCTGGTTTGATAATAATTGTGTTTTGGACTTCATGATTCAATTTTCCCATTACTCTTTTTGCTCCTTGTTCCCAGAGCATGAAACAATTTTCACAAGAGGAGATAAAGACAAGAAGAGAGGCAGGCCTGCAAAGAGAAGTATCATTCACATGCATGTCTCCATAGTTTGCATGTTCTGCCATTTTTAAGTTTAATGCATTATGCTCCCTGTGGCTTAAAACTGCTCATTCAACTTGCAGGCATAGAATCAGAACAAGCAGAAGATTTGCCTGACGAAGTTGCTGAAGAAGAGCATGTAAGGCAAGAAGTTGAGCAATCAAATCAAGGTCAGTCTGGTGATGCATCTGTTGAAACTCGAGCACATGGTCATCATGATGAAGCAATGGGGCACAAAGACTCCCCACTACTTGTGAATATGCGGGGTATGTCTGAATAATAATATTGAAATTTTCATGTTTGTAGTATTTGTCTGATGCATTGCATTTTCTCTTGCAGATTCTCCAACTAGTAATGCTGTCAGCATCTGTCAAACTGATCAACATATTGATGTATTGCAAGACAGACAGACCATGCCTCAGATAGAATTATTAGCTCAAGTTGATACACCGATCAAGGTTTCCACAACACAACAATTGTCATTCATGTTAGCAAGCTCATTTCGCACGAGGCTTGATGAAATCTTAACTTTTGATTCTCAGCATAACAAAGCAGCAACTAGAGCAGAAGAGGGATCTCTTGTATCTGTTTCCAAGAAAGATAACGCTGCTTCATATAAAGGGCTTAATCCTAGTGAGTCACCATCAAAGAGAACTTCTGATGAGAACAAGGAGGCTTTGATTGATCCATCATCCAGTCATTCATCTTTGAAAGAGGTAATATTACCATTTTTGAAGAGTTCTTCCATGTGGGAATCAATTGAAGCGATGGATATATTCCATATAATTCCACAACAACCACATTTCCGCCCATTGGAGCAGTACTCTATGGAATTTCGAGAAGGAATGGCCATAGGTCTCATGGTATCATTTGCAAACATGGCAGCTAACATTCACAAATTAAACATTGCTGATAACCGATCCATTTTTGAAGAAAGGTTGAAGGCTCTTGGCCCCTTAGAAGCGAATGGATTTGATGTTGGACGTCTACGTGCCTGCCTAGAGGAGTTGCTAGAGACACAAAGTAATCAAAGGCAATCCGAGAATAAAAAAGCAGACTTGCAAAGAAAGATCGTAGAGAGAAAAGGTGAGAATGACAGGCTTGATGCATTAGCAGTTCAATTAGATAGAGCTATCATGGATGTGGAACAAAATCTAACCCATTTCCGGGAGAGCAGAGAGTTGGTCATAATGCAAAGGAAGATTAATGATACTAAGATATCGAAATTACAAAAGGATGTGCAGGAAGCTGAGGAAGCGTGTCATTCTGCAGAACATCATTTCAATACTACAGTAGTTGCTCCATGGTGAAGGTAACACAAACACATCAACCAAGGGATCCCTACTTTTGTGTAATTATGATTTTCAGATTGGAAGCTCTTCTTCTCGTTGTCTGCACAAGTTCCATTTAAATGGTTTTTGTTGATTAAGTGAACTACTATTATCTTTCTTAGATATATCTGAAAGGTGCCCTATGATATAACAGAAATCTGAAGGCATTTCAGATTGGATACTTTGTTCTTCAACCTATATTATTTGGTATCTCTCTTGTCGGATTTCTATTGCTGAAAACAGTTTTTTTGGTAATTAAAAATTTTGTTTTTGAATGTGTTCCAAGATATGCATACAAGATCATTTTTCATGAGTGCATATTTGTTTGTATTGACTAGCAGCTGCATATAATGCACAGAGTACATGAGACCAAAAAGTGCAACTCCAAAGTGCAAGATAAAGTGCACTGCAATGATCTTATTGCTTGCATATTTGTAGAGCATTAATTAGGCAATGGATTTATATATATTTGGATAAATTATGTCTGTAATCTTTAAATTATATCAAATTTTTTTAAATAGTCTCTAAACTATAAAAATTTAAATTTTAGTCTCCAAATTTTCTGAATTATTTTAATATTGTTCTTCGTTCATTTTTGACTTTTTTTTCGCATCGAAAATCCTATATAGCAGTCACCGGTGCTTATGTCACAATCGTCGATGCTGATTTGAAATAAAAAAATAATATTTTATTATTATTTTTATTTTTTATAAATTTGGTGCTTAAAAAATAATATATTATTTTTTTTCGTTCTTCTTCTCCTTCCTCTTGATTGATCACTTCATCTGCACCTCTGGTGCCTCCATGCCCCACCGTGCATTCGGTCGCACTCTATCTGACTCCTCGCCTGCCCCAACCCTCCTTTTCGATGTCGGTGGGTTGTGCGCTAGTGCCCCGCTCTGCCCCAATGTGGAGGATCAGTTCTCCTCTCTTTGTCATGATGCACCCGCACCAGCCGCTGATGAAGTCCAAGTGTGGCATCCGCATCATCTCCTTCGTCCTTCAGGTTATTGTCACGATGGTGGCTTTGACCTTTTTCTTCCTCGTTGGCATCACGGCCGTCGTCCTCCTCCATCTCTACGTCGTTGGTTGTACCCTTCGCCATTGTTGCCGTCTTCAGTTTCGAAGCCGTCACCTAGTCCTCGGGCCTCCATCTTCAATCATGAGGGCACACGGGGGCATGACGGGGTCGGGGAGGGGTGGCAGGGGGGTTGCAGCGAAGAGGGGTGGCAGAGGGGGTTGTAGTGGAGAAGGGCGGCTGTGCAGTTGCAGGAGGGAAGGGGGGTGGCTACAGCGAAAAAGGGCAGGGAGGGAGTCGTGAGGGAGAGGGGGTAACAATTTTTTTTTTTACTTTTAATGCCACATAAATACTGGATTTTATCATATCAACATCGGAGATTATCACGTCAACCTTTCGGTGAGAAAAAACGGTCAGAATTCACTTGAGGGCAACATTAAAATGGTTCAGAAAGTTGGGAGACTAAAGTTTAGATTTTTGTAGTTTATGAATTATTTAAAAAAATTATCTTAGTTCAGAGATTATAAACATAATTTATCTTATATATTTTAATTTTCTAGCTGTGATTTTTTTAAGCTAAAAGTTCTAAGCGACATATATATAGAATTCATTGGAGAGATTCCTAAATTCCGTTTGAGTTGGTTTGTTCCAGAGAGCTACAAAAATGACAGTTTCAGTGCTTGGAACTTCAGATCATTAATATGATAGGAGAAAATAAGATAAATTGCAAACACGCAGAAAGGGTTGAGCCTTAATCATTTTATTACTTTGTTGTGTTACTTTTTCTTTTTATATTGTTTTAGATTGTATACCAAAATATATGAAATGCTTGCTTTCAGTTTAATGAAATGTGATTCTTAAGATTCTTTTGAAAGATGAGTAGGAAAATACAAAATTAAAAATATTGCAGTCTCTATAAGCACAATGATAAGCATTGCATCCATGACCAGCTCTCTCTCGTATCGTTTCATTGAAGATCTTGGAGGAAATTCCAACATATCGGATGCAGCAAAAGGGTCATTTTTGAACAAACTACTATTTGATGTTAAAAATTTCAGTTTGTGATAGCTTTATTGCTTCTATCAAATTTTGGAGAAAGACCGTAGAGGTTAATGACTATGTTATCATAGAAATTTAAGATAGATTTGGGAGCTAGTCCAGCTTAATGATAGTTGTTTGCTTATAGGTAAAGATTCAGATCCCAGCAGGATATCCCGTCAGATACTGTGATGGGATAACAGTCCATGTGTCGAGATAAGACCATCCTGCTAGCGTCCTAGCATTTCGATCGAGATATTTTGGATATCTTCTATTTCAAATATCGGAATAGGGCGAAATAGCAGCACGTTCTGTTGCATAAAAAAATTGAGACAGCTTCATCCTACGAAATTTAAAATCTTATAGGTTCTTATTGCGATAATATGGCTTAATGCCTGCCTTTATGCTTATATTTATTCTGCCATCTTTTCAACTTATCATTAGCCAAATTGTCTTTTCTTTGTGTGGGATTAAATGAAAGATTAGCAAAGTCAGTTTTGGCTGCAACCGCTCCTAAGTGAGATTCTCAGATCTACCACTTGCTGGTGCCATGTTGCAGTGTTTGGCTGCCAAAAGCACGTGCCAAAGAAGTTGCAATGACTGCAGGTTATTTACATGGTAAGATGAGGGTTTGCCAAAGAGAAGGTTTTCTTTAATATTTGCAAATTTCGAGCTAGGTTACACAATGACCTGAGCTCAAGTGGGTGACTAACAACTCATGAAAGATCCATTGAGATTTTGATCTCTCTTTAGCTTTTTGTGTATATATATTTTGACCGTAAAAGCGCTTTTTGTTTTAGTGGGTAGGGAGGGGACCGCGGGTTAATTGTATGCATCTTTAATAGTTAGAAATCTAAAATATTTTTTTTATAAATAATACTAAACTAATGTATGATATTTTCGTTATTTTTTCTCTCTTTCTTTCTGCATGAGTTGACCAAGCTTAAGCGTGTTGAAACTAGCTCTATCTTCATTCATTTGCTAATTAAGCTAGAGGATATCAGACCAAATTATGATCCGAACCTGAGCTGCTCGCTAACAACCCTAGTCCCCTCTTCTGGGTGGTGGTTTAAATTTCCCTCGTTTCCTCCCTCTGCCGTCAAATTTCTTTGAACTGGCCTTTTGTTTTCACTACTTAGAAGTATTTTATCCTAACAACCTATATTATTTTGATTGAAAAAGAAAGAGAGAAAATAGAACGCTTATGGAGAGACTGTATGCAAAAACCTAAACCAAAATTCTGTTCATCTTCTTGAAACAAAATCTATTGCAAG
This sequence comes from Elaeis guineensis, assembly GCF_000442705.2. Taxonomy (NCBI): domain Eukaryota; kingdom Viridiplantae; phylum Streptophyta; class Magnoliopsida; order Arecales; family Arecaceae; genus Elaeis; species Elaeis guineensis. The sequence goes on from NC_025996.2 coordinate 45,183,086, forward strand.
TTAATTATATGTGCTTGATGGTTGAGTGCCAAAAAGAGTGGGTATTAAGGCATGATTCAACGGTTCTGTCCGCATAAGGGATCCATCTTTCTTAGGGCTTAAATCAACAGCAGTTAGAATTTAGGAAGGAAGACCAACTTCTGACATTATTCAATATCATGGCCAACTAGCTCCATGCGTGAAGTAGCAGGTGCTAAGTTTTCACTGGGTTTCTTAGACCACAAGTTGGAAACAAGCATGCGCAGACGTTCATTCAAGCTGTAAGATAACACTTAGGTGATAGAATAAATGTTATATATATATATATATATATATATATATATATATATATATAGAGAGAGAGAGAGAGAGAGAGAGAGAGAGAGAGAGATTGAGATAGATTTGGATAAGGTCGATCAAATTTGGACTCAAATCTGATCTGGTCAAAACTTCATTGGATGTGATTTACTATTTCAAAACTGCTTGTATACCAAAAATCATATGATTTGAAGACCTCTAGTATGTATATCAAGTGATCAAAAAATACATCTAATTTAATTTTATTTAGACTATCTAATTTTTGACTACTTGATGTATAGGTCAGGGGTCTCTAAATCATATAATTATTTGTGTGCAAGCAATTTTGAGATAGTAGATCACATTCAATGATTTGGATCATTGATATAGGACTCCTATTATAAAATTTTGATCTAACCGGATCTAAATCTAAATCCTATCAATCTGATTCTAATCTGGTTATATATATATATATATATATATATATATATATATATATATATATATATATATATATATATATATATATATATATATATATATATATATATATATATTCAAATAGAGCTTCTGCTCGGCAGAGCCTCCGTTTGACATGCGGGATTTTGAAAAGAGTGGGAGAGAGCACGTGGATCAAAAAAAATTTCACTCCTTCGGCCACGGCGTGGGTGTCGGCAAGGAGGTTGAAGGCGGAATACAAAGATGTGAGCTTGAAAATCAAGTGAAGGTTGTCAGAGAGGCCGAGCGAGAGGATGAGGGCATGGAGCTACTGGCCTTGAGGAAGGGCTCTATGGGTAGTAGAGCAGGAGAGAAGGGAGGTGAGAGTGAATAGGGAGGTGTGGGGATAAGGAGTGGAGACGAAGGAGGAAGGAGAAGGCGGCGAAGGCCTTGGAGAGGTGGCCATGGGTAGATAGGGAATTGATGGAGTCTACGAAGGAGTTGTGATATGAAGCTCTCAAAACCTTTAGGGATCAACTCACACCACCACAACGCACATAATCGCATATGCTTGAGACAAAACCACAGCCAAAGCCTAAGAAACCCCTTTGATCTCCCTCAAGTGCTCTCCTTCCTATAGATTACCAAAAAGAAAAAGAAATGAAAAGCAAAAGAAGCCAAAAAAAAAAAATCAAAATGAAGCTCTCAAAATCTTGAGGGACCAACTCACACCACTACAACTCGTACAATCCCATGTACTTGAGACAAAACCCCAATCAGAACCTAAGAAACCCCTCTGATCTCTCTCAAGTGCTCTCCTTTCCACAGATCTCTAAAAAAGAGAAAGAAATGAAAAGAAAAAGAAGTCAAAATAAAAAAAAAAAATCAATTTATGTGGGAAAAAGTCTTATCTTTTAATTTTTTTCATTCTAAGGAGTGTCAATCGGGTGGGAGACTTGGAGCAGCTGAATAAGAAAGTCTTATCCTTTAATTTTTTTCAATCTTTCTTTTGTTTTCATTGATTTTTTCTATGTTTCTCCTGCTTCCTCTATTTTTTTCATTTTGGAGGAGCTCCAGGATGTGCTGATGGGAGGCTTGAAGCAGCTAAGCAAAGAAGCGTTGAGGATGGCTTGGGTTTTGTGTTGAGTATTTCTCCCATGTTTTTCCTCTAGTTTTCTCTCCGTTTCTTCCATCTCAATGCTTCCATTCGAGTGGGAGACTTGGGTTTTGTGTTGGGTATTTGTATTTATAAGAGTAAAGGATATAAAATTTCCATCGAGTTTTAATGGGATGGGATCAAAGGCTTGGAGTGGCCAAGTAGAGAAGTTTGGATGATGGCTTAAGTTTTGTGTTGGATTATATATATATAAAAGTCAAAAGAAAGTAGATATATTATTAATTAATGTAAAAATGATCTATGCCATTTAAAATTATTCTTTAGAGTTAGTATGATTGATTAGATTTATATTCATAGATGTTTATGTTATTTCTTTATTTTTGATAATAAAATTTAATCCTTATTAGAGGATGAGTGATGCTGTTTGAGCTTACATTACTTATTTTCTTTTTAAGATATTTTTTAAATTTAATTTATATTATTTTTTTATTTATTATTGATTATTATTATAATTATCTTTTCATATTTTATAATATAATGAATAACTGTATTATCTTATTATTGGTACAGTTTATATAGGTATGATTTGTAATAATGATTTTTTAAATCATTCCATACAATTTCCTTCTACCATTATACATGCACTACACTTATTTTGTTATTTATTCAATGTTATTGGTTTTTAATTATATATAATGTCATTGTTTCACATTGACACTCTTAATTTTTCTAATTATCATGAATAAATATACAAATTATAGGCATATCTTACATAAAGTGTATTATATACTACAAAATCAATTTGAAGAATACAATGTACCTCTCTTGATATGCAAAATTTAGAAGATATTTTTAAAATACATATAAAATAGATATAATAAAATAAATAAATAAAATTAAAAATTATTTTAAAAAAATCACATCCCATTAATCAAATGAGGTTATAAGCTAGTATGTATGTATGTGTGTGTGTGTAGCAAATCTAGCTAGGGTTATGGATCATGGTTAAGGGTGACTTTGGCTTCTATCTAACAGTTTCCCATGTAGTCTAGCGATATATAGCAAATCTAGCCAGGGTTATGGATCATGGTCAAGAGTGACTTTGGCTTCTTTCTGACAATTTCCTCTGTACTCTAGCGACGTTCACCATGGCCATCACATTAACATCTTATCATAGGTACCGTCAAAGAACTGAGAATAGGCCATCCTCCATGCCTTCTTCAAAGACAGTACCTGTCCAAACTCCAAAGGCCAACCACATATCCTAGTACCTCAACAATGGCAAACCATATATTCTACAGACCATGGTCAGCTTCACCACCATGTTCATGGACTATTTTAGGACTTTAACTTGCTTCATCACCTTGGCACTGATTTAGTTGACAACCAAGAGGCCAGACTTGAAAATCCTGGCAAGAGGGCACCATTTTGCTGCTACAAAGCTCTCTGCAGATGGCTCTTCCCGAGTTCCTGCGATATCGAACAAGACTCGAGGGTGTAGGCAGCAAGGTTCAACATCATCCCTTAGGAATGCGAATTGTTTTATCGATCGAGTTTGCAATACCTTTTGAGATGCAGATGGATGCAGGATGTACCCAGTTGGACGACTGTTGCTCAACTCAAGCCTTCCAAGGTTTCGATAGTCTCCAGGCTCTCGACGAAGTTTGCCAGATTGCATGTTGTTTGTTGCCCGGCTGGAGGATATGAAGGCCTTGAAGCTTCCCTAATTCAAACCTAAACTATTGCATGTTTATTATAAGTTATTTTCACAAAAAGGTTTTAAAAGATTCACTATTTTTACTTTAATTTTTCTTACCTCATTAATTATTTTAATATTCATTTCAATACTTAAAATTAGATCATTTTTTTTTCCAATGACAGATTGTGTCTGAAAAAAAAATGTATATAATAAGTACTTTGTTTTCAACTTCTAACTCATTTATTCCATTTTAATATAGAAATGTTCGATCTTGTATAAAGCTGAAATAGTTTAATTTTTTCTCTCCCGTGTTTCATTAATCAAACCAATCAAACCTATCTATTCACAGACTTATGAACCCACCAAAATTTCGGCTGTGTGCATGGAGCCGTACTGACCGGGCTTGAGGTCCAGGATGGTCCCTAAATTGGAAGCCTCCAGGTTGGTCACACGTGTTGTGCTGTTTTTTGCCCTTTTTTCGGCCCTCCTCATCCGCTCTCCAGCACGAAAGGGGAAATATACGATGCGCCCGGAATCTCGCCTCCGCCTCACGCAAAAAGAGAACCCAAAGCGGCCTAAAACATTGAAGACGAGACTACCCTTCCGCTGGCCTTTCCCCTTCTCTCAAGAGCTCTCTTCTGGCATTCCTTCGCCGCCTCCTCTGTCTCAAAAAAGCAAACAGTAGACGGGCGGAGAGAAAACAGCGAAGAAGATGGGCAGCGTTAAGGACGTGCAGTCGAAGAAGGATCTCGACGACTCGCTCCGCGGGCCCGCTCCCGTCGTTCTTCACTTCTGGGCGTCCTGGTGCGAGGCCTCGAAGCAGATGGATCAAGTCTTCGCCCATCTCGCTACCGATTTCCCCCACGCCCTCTTCTTTAGGGTCCGCTCCCATCTTCCCCTCCTCCTATTTTGAGATTTATATGACCAGTCTATTTGATACGGTCTGCTATTCCTTTCTTCTTTAAATCCTTTTGCTCACGTTTTAAAGGTTTTGCCTTTGATCGAGAATTTGGTCGATTCAAGTTGATATCTTCTCTAGGTTTTGTTTTATTGTTTGCTATCAATCTATTGAATTATTTGAATTTCTGAGTGGGAAAAAATATATATGTGATTAGGGCTATTGTGATGATTATGAGAATGGGGTGTTCCAAAAAGTTCGCTTTGCTGTTTGTATATGGGCATATTTCTGCTGATTGGTTTGTTTAAGGAGAAAACTTTTCTTCTTTACACTAGCTTTCTGCAGTCCTGTGTCTGTAGGGAATTTGTATAGTCGATAGTGAAAGGGTGTCCATCCACGCTTAACTCCTAGTTGCAGGAATCTTCAAAAGTCGCGCATCTTTTGGAACTTATGCTGTTTTCCTTGTCAACTACCACTTACTATCACAAATTTGTGGCCTCTCTCTCTCTCTCTCTCTCTCTCACACACACACACACGCACACACACTCTCTCTCTCTCTCTCTCTCTCTCACACACACACACACACACACACACACACGTCCTCGGCCTTTTCCACTAATTTTGAATATTTCACTTTCAATTTTTTTGCCTTCTGTTTTAAAATACACTTTCCAAGGTTTCCTATTCTACAGTATGTCAGGCAACTAAATAAGCAATATAGCTTGCTATCGGATAGGATAGCAACATTTGTCTCTCAAGCAATCTAGTAAGAATTAATTTATCATATAATCGATTTTTGTTGTTTCATCACTTTCCAGTATATCTGCTCTACAAGTCCTGATTTTTGATAATAGGATGAAATTAAAAAGACTTGCATTGGTAATTATTCATCAGCTATATGTAGTAGTTTTAATGCCTTGGTGTGTGCAAACTTTGTGAATTTTGAAAAGTTTTGATTGCCTATTGTTATGCAAGATCTGAGCTTGAGTAAATAGTAAGATCAGGATTAAGTCTATAAAAGGAGGGTGGCTATTTATTTGTTCAGTTTTTGTGCAGAACCTCTTTGAAGTTCTTCATTTTCTTTGGTGTTATGTCGCATTGTTCATGCTAGGCTTGCCACTATGTGTAAGGCCTAGGCTCATGATGGAGTAAGGCTACTAGGAAATACACCTCCTCTCTTGCATTTTCTTCTTTTCGTGTTTCGAGTAGAAATATCTCTTCTTCAAAATTTCTTTCCTTCAGCCTTTTCTCAACCATAGCTCATATTATGCTAGATTTGAATATGTTACATGCCCCTTATCTACCCATGTATGATAGATGTCATCACCATTAATCTTCAAAGTTTACAAAGAGTTGAATGTCAGTGTTTCTCAAGAAATTCTTGCAAAGACTAGTTTTTGGTTCTCATCATTAAAACCCCTTCAAGCCCAGTTAAAGCCCTAGTACTGAGATCCTGAATTGGCTACTAGTCATCTGTGATTTGTTTATGATTATAAGCATTTCTAGCAACCTGAATTGAGCACAGGTATGAGGGTGGCTTTGGGTGCAGATGTAGGACAGGGTTTCTTTATAAGATTTAGCATAATAAGCACTTCACCAAGCGGGTGCAGGAGAAAATATCTTGAGAGATTCTGAAGTGGGTATGGAACCTAGATAGAAATTACATGAACATCACCGTGTTAATTCACTTCTGTTGGAATTCAGGTTTGGTACTGAAATTTTAGCGATCTACAGTTCAACCTTAAGTCTTCTAAAGGGTCTTCACCTAAATTGATGCATTCCTCTATGTTGTCCTGCATCATCATGATGTTTATGCAGTGGCTAAGGGTGCACTGCTGGTCTCACTTGAAGTGTTCGAATTCTTTACTCATCTCCAATATTTAGATGATAAAACAATTGAAGAGCAAAATAGTTTACTATCCTGAAATTTCAACATGTTCATTTGATTGTCAATTTCAGAATTAAAGGATCAGCCATGTTAACATGATTCTCATAAGCAATAGACTTGTACAAGTTTAAACTTATGTTCTGCATAGGTGCATAACTAGGAAAGAAAAATCACACCCGTTAAATTCAACTCTGTATTGATATTTAAATTATTATATATACATTTTAAAAAAAAATTGATGAGAAGAATTTCATTTTTTATAACATAATATGGACAAACAATAGAAAATACTCATGTTTCTTAAAAATCAAATCCTATGTAGTAATGGTGTATAAAATTAATCTAGATTCCACGAATGAAGCAATATTTCTCAAAAGAAATGTATGAAATAGAAATTTGATGATCTACTGATCCATGGAAACTAAATGTGATGAGCCTTAAATTCATCAGAACCATCTAGACGAGTTAAAGAAATATTATTATGTAAATAAATAATTTTGTTACATTATGACAAGTCAACTTTTATATTGGTGAAAATATACCAACATGAAAAAAAAATCAAAAGAAAGAACCCTAATTCCTAAAGAGCAATGATTGATGGCCCACTCAGGGAAAGTGCAATAATCTCAGTTTCTAGGTGTGTGTGAAATCACAGTAACCTGCCGGGTGATTATTTGGAAGCAGACAGAGCAGATAATTCATGGGCCATTTGTCTAATGATTAGTAAAAGGGAAAAAAACTTGGATGCATGAAAGCAACAAATAAAGGAAAGCTAGAAACTGGAAAATGCTCCCACCGGCACTGTTCAACTTCTTTACTTAGTAGCAACAACATTCAGAATGATCATGAGGCAGACAGACAAAAAGGGAGGAAGTGTGAATGGGCTTTAAAGAGGAAGACATAAGAGGTTGCCCCAGTTGGTAACTTTTTTGTCATGTAGCAACAGCTCAAGTTTCAGTGGACTCTATGACTCTGTTTATGTTGCGGTTTGACGTTGAATTTGGATTATGACGTGGTTGTCTGAGACCAAGTGTTTGGTGGCATGCTCCATAAAACACAGAGATAATGGAAAACTTGGCTTAATAATGGTTTGGTTGTGGGATAGGTATAAGAAAGTTGGGATGGGATAATAGCAACGCATGTAAGGGATCATAATCAAGTAAAAATCCATCTCTAAAATGGATGATAAGAACCCCCCGCCAAAAAAAAGTCCTTTTCATCTTAGAAGTCTATATTGAATGGATTTTTTGAAGTCAGAAGTGACTTCACAATCGATTCTCTTCGATTATTTTAGAGTTCTGGTAATTTCTCCACCCAAAATTTCTTAGGTATATTATACATATTTCACAAATCGAGAACCCCCTCCCTTAGCTTGGATATAGGAAGAACAAGATTTCCAAGACTCAAGACTGATTTGACTAAAAGCATGTTGGTTTGAAAACTCAATATGGTTTGCAAATATTACAGATGCTTTAGTCTCAAAGAGTAACTATGCCTCCTTCACCAAATAACCATGAATGAGCATAGTTTTGGTGGCCTTTGAGCTGGTTTCATCTGGGTGAATCAGGGATTTAATTTCTGCAAGCTGACAATTTGCCATATTAAGCCTGTTATTCCTATCTCATAATTGATAAAATATTTATGTAAACCAAAATGTTTCATATCTAACTAGTGGAAGTCTGTTGGTCCAGTGGGTGGTTTCACAAACCAGTCTAAATATTTTGAATATTTTGTCAAGTTATTGTGATAGAGAGAACCACTTTAATTGTTCATGCAAAATTGGACCATTTGGTAGGAAGCATATTAAAATATTTTCATAATTATTTTAGTTTCTCAATTCGATTTGTATTGCCAGAATATGAAATATTTATTAGATGCTTTGTTCATATAAAATTTTAAACTGTGTCAAATATTTATGAATCTCATTACATACTCCATAAACTTGAATACTGGAATTACATACAACATCTCTAGGTTCTTAAGCCTCTTGGTATTCTTTTCGATCTAGTACAATGACATATTACATAATTCTAGGTTCTACATGTGCTGGAAGTTTATATTGGATGCTTTCCCATTAATACTCATGTTTGGTTACAATGTTTCTTGAGTCATTGGGTGAGATGTATTGTTCAATCTTTAGCTCATTTCTTTTTTTGCTTTGGTATATTTTTTTTGGTGACATGTTTGTAATGTAAGAAGCTAAATTTGGATTTTCTTGTTTCACTATATATTGAATACCTTTTGCTTGCTTGTTGTAATTTTATCATCAGCTTAGCAAGGACTCTTTTTTATTTTTTTTTCAAAAAGAAAAAGAAAGGAATAAATTGAAAAAAAAATTATAGCTTCAAATCTAAATAATAAAATTTAGATCATTATTTTTTATAATAAGTCATTAGATATTCTACATCTCTTTATGTCAGAAATATAAGATAAGTAAATCAATTAATACTAAGAATGCCATGCAAGATTTAAGATCATAAAGTTAATTTTCACTACATTGTATTAACAAATGAAGAATGCATGTATGATAGATATCATGACAATGAAAATTATTGTATCATCTGTATAATCACTTGAGATAATCTTGTTTTATTAAGTACATGGCCATGGAATGCTTAATTTTGAAAGTGAATTGTATTTAGTTCAAACATATAGGTAAATAAGATATAAGTGCATGAAGTGTTTATGGATATGGTATTACCAAATGAATCATCAAATGTGAACCATATGTCATATAAACTTTTTGATTAAGATTGTATCATCCTTTTTATTTTTCTAGTCAATATATTTTTGTTATTATATGCTCTTTCTTTATATGATTTATTAGGAAATGTAGATTTTCTCTCACTTTAATTTTGCATCTAACTTTGTAGTTTTTGGCTGTTATTAGGTTGAAGCAGAAGAACAGCCAGAAATTTCAGACACTTTTGCAGTTTCTGCAGTGCCATACTTTGTGTTCTGCAAGGTCAGTATAATCTGGGCTATCACACATCTTTCTTCTTTTTTTTTTTTATCGTTATATTTTTTGCAAATGCAGGCCTTCTACTAGCACCTGAAGTAACAAGGAGATACTAACACGTTTTATTTTTAAATTGTAGACAAAATTGAAAGCAAAGATTCGAAGCGACAAATAGTATCCAATATTAAAAAACATGAAATTTATCCATGATGCATACTGTACAATGTATTATTTAAAAGTAAAATGGCATGTAAAAAGCCAACTGCGTTAGCATTAAAAAAAAAGACTTAGGATCCTATAGGGAAGAAAGACATGGAGCAAGGTTTGCCATTTTGGTACTGGTCCCTACATAGGTGCCATGCTGGTAAGGCTCAATACACCTAATACTGGTATGAAGGTCAGTTCTGCGTACCAGTGCTCGATACACCAGCCGTATTGAGTCTTGATTCATTGTCGGTATGATATAGTATAACCAGTACAAGGAGGTATACATGATTTTTGCAAACTATAGCCTGGAATGTTTGGAATTCAAATTAGTCAATGTCAAAAGACATAATATCATAAATCCAATTTAAAGATTATTGAAGTGATGCTGGAGTATTAAATTATTCTCTACGTTTTATATTGCACCCTATTATAATCTTGATTTCATAATTTAACTATAATCTAAGATATGATTAGTTTACAACCATGGATTTAAATCATCCCACGGGGTGCCGGGATAGGGTACTATCCCAAGTATCAAGACAGGATTGTCCCACCATTGCCCTAGCTTCCTAGTTGTGAGTCTTGGGGCATCCCCTATCCCAAGTGTTGGGACAGGGTGGGATGGTGCACATCATATTCCATGAGAAAAATGGGATGGGTCCATCTCATGGGATTTAAAACCTTGTTTACAAAATGCATTGATATCTAACCAAGTTGGTTTTCTATTGGTTAAAATCATAAGCTGCTCAACTATTTTTTAATAATGCAGCAGGCTAAATCCAAATTTGAGCTACTAATTTGTCATTGCAGCTGCATTCTCTAAGTAGTTTTGGTGACTTTTTTGCAAAAAAGTCCTTATATTTTTTTTTCTATTGTTCTGTTTGCAGATATCAAGTTGAAAGATGCAAAACTATTTAAATAAGTTGGATTTGGTTGGTAATTTATTTGTCCTTTATTTTCTTAACATAGTTACAAAGCTATTTTGATATGTGGGAGTGCAAACTCTACAGCCTAGTTTGGAAAGGTGATGGGTATTTTGGTGATAAGCAAGCGTCAAACTTGTTTGGTGCAGCTGATACCAGGTTTAGGTGGGATAGTGCCTCATTTTTATTTGATATAAATGCTATTATCCTAGGGGATGATTGCAGGTTTGATTTAATGCTATTTAGATGTTGTCTGAGGATAAGGAAAGGAAAAGAGTATTTTAAGTTGCATGGACAAATTGCCTCATGAATTTCTTTTGTTCTTGGGTCCACTCAATAGTGGGTAACCAAATTAGATGAGGAAGGCTAAATCCTTATGAGCATTTGGCCTCGAATGCTTCCTAGTGAACATAGCCATGAACATTTCAAAATGAAAATCCACACCAGTAATTATGATCTATGTTATGTAAAATGCCTATAGTTAGAAAGTCATGCATTTTTTTAGGTAGTTTCTCTCTGCATCAAATGGATACGAGATGGATGATTTAATGGTGTGATGCCACATTTTTGGTTGGATCTATGGTAGCAACAAGAATCCAATTCAGTTGAAATTTAGTTTGTATAATATTTAAATCAAGATCAATGATTTGGATTTGTAAATTATATAATATACTTTCGCTTCCAGTTATATTTCTATCATTCATCTGCTCTAGCTTAATGCTTTGGAAAGAGACCTTCAAACATATGATTTTTAAGTCTTTAGGCATTTTATGCAACATATGTTATAATTAATGGTTTGGTTTTTGATTTTGAGGTGTTCATCACTAATTTTCACCTGGAAGCATTTGAGACTAAATGTGAAAAACATTCTTTTGAATCTAGATGCTCTTAGAAACAGTCGAGCCTAACTCATATTAAATTATGTTGACATTATCTTAAACATATTAAAATTTATTATATAATTAAACCACAATCTTGATGTCATAAATTGAGCTACAATCTATGATGTGATTAGTTTAGAATCATGGTTCAAATCTTGGTGGGATGTCCCGTAGGACACCGGGATGGGGTACCATTCCAGTTGTTGGGATGGGACCATCTCACCATCATCCTAACATCCTGGTCAACGTGTCATGGAACATCTCCTGTTCGTAGGGCTATGACAAGGTTGGATGGTGGTGCATCCTGTTCCATGAGAAAAATGGGACAGCTTGTCTCATGATATTTAAAACCATATTTACAAAATGCATTAATATCTAACTAAGTTGGGCTTTCCGTTTTGGTTAAAATCATAAGCTGCTCAACTATTTTTTAATAATGCAGTAGGCTAAATCCAAATTTAAGCTAGTAATGTGTCATTGCAACTGCATTCTTTAATTAATTTTGGTGACCTTTCACAAAATGTCCTTGTATTTTTTTTTCTATTGCTATGTGTTTGTGCATTTCAAGTTCAAAGATGCAAGACTATCCAAATAAGTTGGATTTGGTTGGTAAATTATTTATCTTTTTATTTTTCCTATCATAGTTACAAATTACAATGTTATTTTGATATGTGGGAATGCAAACTTTGCAGCCTAGTTTGGAAATGTGATGGGTATTTAGGTCATGAGCAAGTGTGAAACTTGTTTGGTACAGCTAATGCCAGCTTTAGGTGGGATAATGCCTCATTTCTATTTGGGATAAATGCTATTATGCTTGGAAATAATTGTAGGTTCGATGCAATGCTTTTGGATGTTGTCTGCGGATAAGAAAAGAAAGGGTATTTTAAGTTGCATGGACCAATTACCTTTTGCAATTTCTTTTCTTCTTGGGTCATTTAATGGCAGATAACAATATTACATAGGAAAGCTAAAATGCTAACAAGATTATTTGGCCTTGAATTCTTCCTAGCGAAATTAGTTATGAACATTTCAAAATCAAAATCCACACCATTAATCATGATCATACTATGTAAAATGCCTAAGGATAGGAAGTCATCCAATTTTTTAGGTAGTTACTCCCTACGTCAGATGGATACCAGATGGATGATTTAATGGTGTGATACCACATTTTTGGTTTTATCTATAGTTTAAATATGAATCCAAATCAGCTGAAAATATGTATAACATTTAGATCAAGATCAATGATTTTGATTGGTAAATTATATAATGTACTTTTGCTTATTAGCTACATTTCTACCATTCATTTTGTTCTACTTTGATGCTTTGGAAAGAGACCTTCAAAACAAATGATTTTAAGTCTTTAGACCTTTTATACAACATATGTTATTTTCATTGGTTTGGAACTTTGGATTTTGATGTTGAGATGTTCATCACCAATTTTCACTAGGAAGCATTTGAGGCCAAATGCTAAAAATTCTAGCCTAAATTATGTTGATGTTATATTAAATTATGTTGACTCTCATTAAATTATGTTGATGTTATATTAAACATATTAAAGTATTAGGCAAATATAAGTTGTATTAATATAACACAGTGTTTAGGAATCAGTCGGTCGACCCACCCACTGGGGACTCAAGAGCTTTGGTGGGTCTGGTCAGTAATGACCCGCAATTTGGGAGAAAACACCTGCTAGGTCAGATGGTTGAATCTTTTGTCAAGTCAACTCAATTTTGCCCATCTGGGTCTGTATAAAAGCGTTAAAAGAAAACTAAAAGTTATACATGCTGTAATTCAAACCTATGCCATTTAACACATTAGCTCCTCTTCCAGCCATCAAGACACTTTATGGTGCTGTCTTAGTGTAAGAATTTATTATCCTTATATTACTTATTAATTTACTGTTTTATAATATTTATTGATTTATTTTATTTATGATGTCAGGGTCATTATGTTGACCTGTTGACCCATGACCCAGCAACCAAAAGGGGTTTTTCAGGTCAATGGGTTCTGAACATTGATATAACATGCATTATATTGCACTATATTATAAATTATACTTTTATAATGAACTTATTATTTTTTTGTTACTATAAATATTGCGATATTATATTCGTAGCCATCAATATAATGGATGATTGATGCAGTGAGCAACAACCATTTTGGGAGGTGTCTGTTGGTCAAATTTAGTCTCAATTAATGCACCAACTATTCAAACCCTTTGACTTCTATCAACAATCTTTAGCCTGTAAATAGTCACCACCAGCCAGCATTAATTAGGTTTGTTAGTGGGTTGCAAATGGTACTCCTAGGAGGTTTCTATCAAGGGAATGGGTGTTAGTGTTTGGGGCAAGTTCCCAAACAGCTCACTATATAGCCCACTTCAAGTCCTTGTAAGCCTTGTTGTAACCAGTCTTCATTGGCAATCAAAGTTTAGTTTCCTTCTTTCATTCCAAAAGCTTCTTGTATGCTATCAACTATGTAAGACACCGTGATATTATCTATAGTATTTTTAACGGTGACAGTTTTGAAAACAGAGAATATTCTCTCTTGTTTTTGTCAGTCAATTTTATGACAAAAATAACCCCCTTGTTTATAAAAAATATGTTGGTTGTCCACTTTCTTACCTGTGTTAATTACTTTAATGCACTCCCCTAAACAAATTGGACTCTATCACTCCACCCCCACACCTCCCCCCACCCGACCCAAAAAAAAAAACAACAAAAACAAAAAACAAAAAAAGTACGTTGCAGATGCCCCATTGCTAGTGTAATGATATATTAGGATTGATGTATTATGTATATTATATTATACATCATTGTATAATATGATTGTGTTGATAATGTATGATATAATGTTATAATATATGCAATATATTGATAATATAGGTCATGGTTATGTTATATTATACATCATTGTATAATATGATTGTGTTGATAATATATGATATAATGTTATAATATATTAAATTGTGCAATATATTGATAATATAGGTCATAGTATGTCACAGTATTATAGTAATATAATCAGGGATTCAAGTCCCAGTGGGACGTCTCGTGGGACATCGGGGTGGGGTACCATCCCATGTGTTGGGACAGGCCGTCCCACTAGCATCCCAGCATCCCGATCGAGACGACTTGCGACATCTTTTGTCTTAAGCATCGGGATGGGGCGGGATGGTGATGCGTCCCATTCCATGGGAAAACAGGGACAGCTCGTCCTACGGGATTTAAAATTTTGAATATAATATTTGCATTATTCATATGATATTATTGCAATATTGTAATATAAGCATTGTTCATATAATGTTACTGTAATTTATATTGTATGCATTATGCATGTAATAATGTGTCACATTATTTTATGAAAATGTTAGATACTATAATGATCTTATAAAATGTTAATATTAGTAAAATATAATGCATATCGAAAATTATTAGTGAGGCTTAATTCCAGGCGCAACTCGATACCACCAGCCACCACCTACCCCTACATCTTGCCCTACACCACCCAGTATAAAACTATACCCATAATCTCTGGTTCAAATTGATTGTCAGGGATTACAATCCCTACCAGTCAAATTGTTCATTTTCCATTCATCCACGGGTTTGACAGGAGTAAAGGGGTCCTATCCCCTTTATATGAAAGAATGGCTAATAGTAGTGACAGAATCTTCTCCTTTTAAACTGAGAAGACATGAAAACAAACTCTATGATCTTTTTTAAAGCCTGAAGGAACCCAAACCTGTACTGGTTTGTTCGAATCCATGCTGATGGTATCAAAAGCATCGCTTTGATACAAACTGGATGGATGATAGGCACTAGCATTCATCTGATTATTGGGTCCATGATACTGATACATGTATGTGCTGCATGACATGCTCTTTCGAAGACTAACACTCAAATCCATGATAAAGAGGGATGGTGGAGATGGATATTGAAGGGATATTGCTATTGTCAGTTTAAATGATACATGAGATTGATGACACTTTTATGCACAATTTGGGACTATGTGACATGGAAACTATTCATGAAGCTTGGCTGTCTGCCTTTGGATAAATTTGCAATCAGAAACAGAAGCATTGCCCTTTATAAAGTCTGAAATTAGTACGAGTTTAACTCACAAGCAAGATTTTGAGTGCTGAGCAGTGTTGGTTGACTCTCTGATATCATGCCATTTGATTGCCAGAACTTGATACGGGTTGGCATAGCACTTGCTCATTCTTATTTTAAGTCATTTTACCTTTTTGGCATGATGTGGCAGGTGTGCTAGCATGTCCACTAGAACCAGCACTTAACTACTGGCTCATAAGTCATGTGTAGATATTTCAAATCTCCATATTGGGTAAGTATCAAATACCAATGCTCACTCAATGGATACTTCTAGGATACATGTTGATACTTCTATAAAGTACTCTGTTTCTCAAAATTAAATAAAAAGCTCCAGATACTTCCTGAATACACTCTAGATGCTCCCAGGATACCTCCAAGAATGAAGTGGAGGGTTTTCTCTCTTTTTTTATTAATGTGGATCTCTTAATGATGAATGGTTGATTTTGGAATTTATGATGTTGATATTAAAATGTAGAATATGGGCTGTGGTCTGTGGATTTGAATGACGACTGGATGATAAGTTTGTGGAATTTGATGTGAGTGTGTGCTGCATGGACTGTTATTTTAATGTGCTAGCCTGCTGCATGAATGCTTTGTTGCTGTATCCTAGCCATATTGTATCCTATTGTTTCAAGATTTTTTGTACTGGCATATCTGTATCATTTTTTTTGTCCAGTATTTTATCCATGCTTCCTAGCATAATAGTAGAGGTTATTTGCCAACAGTATCAAATCAGTGGAAGGAGATGCTAAGAGTTGTGCTCGTTGTTATATTATCGTGATTTGTGAATCTTGCTTAGGTAAATGCTTTGCTGTTGGTCTTGTCCTTTGATATGTTAGTCACCAAACGTGATGGACGTTGATTGCATGGTGTTATTGTAGCCAGAAGTTTGGATGGTTGGGATCATATGTTATGACTCTTAGAAGATTCAGAGCTTATTCTAGTTTCACCTTTCCCTTGTTTAGTGCACCTTTATATGTTTCCAGTATTGCAAATACTTGACCAGTCATGGGTTACCACGCACGTGAAACTCTTTTTCCTCTATTAGTTTAACTATTATTAAATTGATTTAAGGAACAAGTTCATAAAATGAAAGAGTAGAAATTTAAAAGCAGTATGAAAAGAGTGCTTGCAGTAAAGTGATTAAGGAAAAATCTTAAAAATCTGAAAGGCAATCTTAAAATACATTTTTAGTTGCAGCATACAGCTTGTTCTTATTCCCTTGCAGCATCCACTTTGTTGATCCTCGATAAATTTGGACTTGTTGCTCAATTCAATTTTGTGCTGATACATTTGGATATCTGCTTGTTGGTATTCTATTGGAACAATTTTGCTACAAGTTCACGATCTTATTAAATTCTAACCAGAATAATCTGGAAGTGCCAATGATTTCCTGCTTTCCATTTGGTTGATAAGATGATTTGAATGTTGCTCATTGGGGGATTGCTTGCAATTGTGGTCCTTAACAAGAAAATACTGATGATGTTTTTTCTGTTGTCAGGATGGTAAAACTGTTGATACACTGGAGGGTGCAAATCCATCCAGTCTGGCTAACAAAGTCGCAAAAGTTGCTGGACCTACTAATCTTGCAGAATCTGCTGCACCGGCCAGTCTTGGCGTGGCTGCTGGACCTACTGTTCTGGAAACAGTCAAAGAGCTGGCAAAAGATAATGGTTCTTCACACAGGGAAAGCCCAAGCTCTGACCTTAATGATAAATTGAAGCTACATCTACAACAGCTTGTGAATTCTCATCCTATTTTCCTGTTCATGAAAGGAAGTCCCGAGGAACCAAAGTGTGGGTTTAGCCGGAAGGTTGTTGAAATTTTAAAAGAGGAGGGAGTTCAATTTGGAACCTTTGATATACTTACAGATAATGAAGTGCGTGAGGAGATGAAGAAGTTTTCGAACTGGCCAACCTACCCTCAGCTTTTTTGCAAGGGTGAGCTTCTTGGTGGCTGTGATATTGCAATCGCCATGCATGAAAGTGGTGAACTAAAGGAGGTTTCAGAGATCATGGAATTCCTGTTGTTTCCAGTGAAACTAAAGTTGGAGAATCGGCAAAACCCGAGCTTCCTGTATCTGGGAAAGTTGGAGGTGTTTCTGACTCCACAGGCCTCAGTGCTGCATTGACGTCTCGTCTTGAAAGCCTTATTAATTTGTGCCCTGTTATGGTGTTTATGAAAGGGAAACCTGAGGAGCCGAAGTGTGGATTTAGTCGAAAGGTGGTTGAAATTCTCCATCAGGAGAAGGTTGCTTTTGACAGCTTTGACATTCTTTCTGATGATGAAGTCAGGCAGGGACTCAAAGTTTACTCCAACTGGTCTAGCTATCCACAACTATATATAAAAGGTGAGCTGATTGGAGGATCAGATATTGTGTTGGAGATGCAGAAGAGTGGGGAACTGAAGAAAGTACTGGCTGAGAAGGGGATTGTTCCAAAAGAAAATCTTGAGGATCGGCTGAAAAATCTGATCTCCTCATCAGCAGTAATGCTTTTCATGAAGGGCACACCAGATGCTCCCCGCTGTGGTTTCAGCTCAAAGGTTGTGGATGCTCTTCAAAAGGAAGGTATTAGCTTTGGGTCCTTTGACATCCTGAGTGATGAAGAAGTGAGGCAGGGATTGAAGACATTTTCTAACTGGCCAACCTTCCCTCAACTCTATTACAAAGGTGAGCTTATTGGGGGTTGTGACATTGTATTGGAGATGCATAATAATGGGGAGCTCAAATCTGCTCTTTCTGAGGAGGGATTTTGATCATCAAAAGATGAAAGTATCATTGAGATTTGTCTTTTAGCTTTCAGATCGCTTGATGTCTTAAAATAGTTACTTGATGAGTTGATGTATGTACTGTTCAACAACGTGCATCCCTAAACCTAAAATCTAAAATTCTATGAACAGTATGGCATGGACTTATGCTTCTAAGATATTCCATTTCATCTGTTTTGTCTTTGGTTTTCACTGTGGACTTGCCCTCTGTAGTTCTATAGCAAGCTAGTAGCCCAAGGTTCAACAGTGTTAAGTCTCCATTTGAGTCCAGTTACTGCTCATGATTGCCTGTTTGCATAATTTGGTTTAGGTATTAGTATTTAATGTATTGAACCTCATTAACTTCGTTTTTATGTATATGAAAGAAAATTATTTTCATGAGAGTTGGTAATTAATAAGAAATTATACAGAAAAAGGTCTGTGAGTGTTGAATGCTTAGTTGATCTGGAAAATGTTTGATTTGTCATATAGTTCCAGTGTGTGTATTGAAAATGATTTTCCATGGTGGAGAACGTGTGCCATTTTTCGCTTTCAACTTGGAGAAAATTTATTCTCTGTACTCAGGAAACGACGTTTTCGTCATCATCTGACATATTGGGATAGGCGTTTTAGCAATTCTCCCTCGAGAGCCTTGTAATGTTTGATCTGCGACAGCAGCTCTGCATTCTTTTGCTGTAGGACCTTGTTTTCTTCAAGTAGATCATTCTCTACTGGAGGTGGGCATTTTTCACAGGCTTTTAGAAAACTAGGGAAGACACTTGGTTCACATTTTCTTCTAGTAATCTCTGCTAGCAAATGCCTTCTGCCCTTTTGAAACTTCTCATGCCGGAATTCCCAACGATCAGAAGCAGATTTTTTGAATCCCTGAAATAGTTTGACCAAAATATAAATCCACAGATAATGTTGATTTTTTTTTTTAATTATTGCAGCGTACAGATTCTGTCAGTACTCTAACCAATATCAGCACAAATTGTAAATCTGTAAGTGTGCGCGTGTTTTTGATTATAGCAACATACAAATATTATTGATAGTTTACATGTTTTCTACGGAGAGAACTTTGTGAAGTGGACAGCCCGATCACTCGTTGATATCTCTTTTTTTTTTTTTTAAACTGGCAACAGAAGATCTTTGAGATGGCTTTATAGTTCTTCACTCCAAGTGGCAAAAATCTTTTACTTTTACTTCATTTTATTCTCTATGTTGTGCCTTCCTTCTTTCTCAATTATTCATGATATTGAAGTGAAGTCTCTACAATTCCTTCAAGTTCGGTACCACAGAATATGGTTCTGAACTATTTAATGAAATGGAAAAATTAACATGACAGCAGAAGCAAAATTAAGAGTTCAAATGATTGTTCAGAAAAAAAAAAAAGAGTTCAAACGGATGGAGGACTATACACAACAGCAAGTTCAGAAAAAAGGGGAAAAAAATATCAAATATAACGTAAAACCTCACCGCTAGCTTGGATACTTGGTGACAAGACGAACGAATATATGAAGGGAAGAAGAGAAAAAAAGGAGTCATTTGAATTCATCAGAGATTATCTCAAGAAGGGCAGAAGAAATAAGTTATAAAGCAATTCTTATGATTCTGGATTAAGCATCTCATGTATTTTTTGAGTCAAGCACTTGAATCCAATCTCATTTGATTGATAACCTATAATTCACCATGTAAATACCTGTCCAATTTGGAATTACTTGAGGACAAATACTGAAAAAAAAAGGGTTGTTGGCAAATACATGTAACCTTTGAATAATGAAAATATTATGAGGAATAAACAATTATGGGATAATAGAGAGGTGGTTTTGTAGTAGTAATTTCTTCTTGGCAAATTTGTGATGCATATATGAAAGAAATTTTATGCTCAATAGTGACATTAAGAGATTGACCATTGAGAGGGTTACCATCTCTTTTTTGATAATTGAAGGGGGTGAAGTTAAAGTGAAACAATAGAATTAGGCCAAGATTGAGTCCAGGTCTCTCATGTGTTGGCACCCCTAAGTTCTGCAATCTCTTGATGCATGTTCTTCTAAACAAATGTAACAGTGGCATTTAGTCAGAGCTATGACCTTGACCTGCTTTTCTAAGATTGACCTATTATATATAGTCATCCTCAAGGATGGTTTGGATGTGTTTCATGGATTGAAGTATGCATGCCAAGGACAAGCATGCTCTATATTTCACTTTCAGTTTAGTATTCTTCAAACATGAAATCAACAAGGACAACAACCTAGGACACAACAAGAGAAATCAATGTTCTTTGTTTTCTCACTTTTTTTAGTAGACCAAAATTTGATAAGCAAAAATACCAGTATCCTTTGAGGGCAAAATAAAAGCTTCCTTTTTCCTTCTTTCTTTCCCCACCTACTCAACCTTTTGTTCTGTCTCGTTTTATTATCTGAACGAAATGGTGTGATTGTTTGTCACCATTATCTGATAAAAAGAGCAATAATTGAAGGTACCATAGATTGACAATAGCTTTTCGACATTTTATTTAACCATCGAGAGATAGGCCATTGAGTTTTTGATATCCAAAGTTGAAATAACAGAGAATGAGGAAGGGTAATGGCTCGAATAGCCAATTTATGTCGAGTGCAATGATGATGAGGAGAAGCTTTTCTTTGGAAGATTGAAGGTCCAGAAATATTTTTCTTTAGGATACTAGCCCGAAAGTTATCGACTAATTCAATAGGATAAGCTTTTCTATATCCAAACTGTTATTTTGTAACCAAGGCATTTTAAATCATTAAATTGCTATTTACAGAGTTCCAATATAATCCAAAAAGGCCAAAAAGACAAGCTCATAAAATCTTTAGAATCCTAATCCAGAAAATACTCTAAATCTTTGTTTATGAATTTAGGAAATCTTTAAATCCTAATCTTAGAAGTGAGAGTTCCAAATCTAAGAAATGCTTAAAATATCACAATAAATTATTTTTGAAAATATGAATGTAAATAGGCTTATCTCTATGTATATCATTGCCAAGTTTTTATTCGCTTGCATAGCACATGATCGATGCTAGTTGTATTTAATAAGAGAGGTTTTTGGAGCTACGTAGGTTATGGGAAACTCTTTTGTAACTGGACTTATGGGGAAATTATCAGGGTGTTTACAAGAAATTTTGAGGTGGATGATGCTCAACCCTTTTGAATAATGGTGATGCATTGCTTATGCTTAATGTTAGTGATTTATTAATTAAAAATAATTTCGGGTCCATCCAAGGACCTATAAATAATTTTTTCTTTATAAATAGAGAGAGAACAAAACATAGTATTCAAGGAAGCTATGGACAACAAATAGCTGCCAGCATACTGTTCTGAAGAACATTATGATACAGCATGGTTTTGTAAAAGTTTCCGTCAACCCTCATTGTTATAAATCTCACCTCCATTGAATCCCAAAAACTATTCAATGGGAATATAATAGTCTGTCTTAATAAGGAAAGCTATGCACCAAAAATTTTCTATTTGAGCAACAACACTCCTAGATATGTGCATTGACAGAAATAAAATAGGTTAGATGAAGATGTGTCATGATGCGGAGAGTCAAGAAACCCTCCGAAGGAAGTAAAGATAACAATTAACATGAAGAACTAATAAGGAAAATAGTAAATAATGTTAAAGAGGCTTAATAATGAGTTTATACAACCGCACAAAAATTAAGGTTTATGTGAAAAAACTTTGGAATTGATCCATCACAAATAAGATCAATAACAAAATAAATTTGCAAGTACTCTTCTAAACCTAAAGGACTCGTTTGGTTAATGAAAAGAGGAAGAAAGTATGATCAACAGGAAAATAGAGGAACCATTCTTATTTAGTTAAAGTTTTCAAAAGAGAGAGATTAAAAAGTAAAATTTTTATGGAAATAAATTTTTCATATTTCATAAAAAAGAAAAAATCATGTGGGACATAGATTTTTGACTTTTCCATGGAAAGAAAATTGACATTATTTTTTTTTCTAAAAATATCCTTAAATTTAGAAATAGAATCTATTAAGGTCTTTTATTTTATTAAAGATAACAAATATTTTATACAGTTTTCTACGAAAATAGATGCTCAACCAAATGTAAATAGATGGGGTAAGGTCTCTAGAATGTGCTATTTTTTTTATGATCAACCAAATATCTTAAAATTACTTTCTCAGCATCATATTCTCAAAAAACAATTTTTTAAAAATAATATTTTAATAAAAAAAATTTACGAATCAAACGAGTCCAAAGTGTTACAACCTAATAATAGAAGATAGGGATTAGTCCTCTAAACTTCTGACTTGAAGGCTCTGCACTACAAATAAACCTTTCAGCAGAACTAACGACTAGAAACCAACTTTGCTAAAGATCACCTTACCTTACCTCTCCCAGATTTTAACTGTGATTGTGAATCTTAAAGAACCTGAGTCTCGAAAAGCCATAGAGTTTGGGCACAATAAACAACTTTAGAGAAACACCCACAGAGATTTTTCCATTTCCTCTTCCAAGTTTTTAATTCTTGCTCCTTTAAAGAACCCTTCTGAAAAAACAATCTACCTATTGTCAAGAAAATTCTTCTTTCCAAATCTTTCCTATCTTGGAAAATACCCTCTCTTTGGGATTGGTTTCTTCTTCAAGCTTGCTTCACTTGGGAATAATTTTCTCAAGCCCTTCTCAACTTGGGAATTATTTTTCTTTTCCCTTCGAGGCTTAATATAGGACACATGGCAGCATGGGGACATATCTCATCTATTTTGATGATATAATAGAAGTAATAACAAAATATCACAGTAGATTTATTAAACAACCGACATTTATTCAAACTAGTAACTTCTAAGAAACTTGAGATCTGATACCATGTGAAAGCTTAATTAGATATTGGGCTAATTAACAAGTTAGACTCTTAAACAAATTGGATTCCAAAATATAGGCTCTCCATGTTCGAAGAAAACGATATCTCCACTTTCTCTCTATTAGAAAATTTATGTTAGGTGGCTTAAATTGACATTAGTCAACTTCTTTGAAATGCTTAAATAAATCTTCTACTCTACCATCTTCAAGTTTTCCTTTGGACTGTGCTTTGAATACATCTTGCAGATATGCAACAAGTATCTGGAAAACTATTGGGGCTACGATTTTCTATGAGATAATTAACAACAACCATAAATACGAGTCGCCTTTCTCCCTCTAGAAAGCAAACTCCGGAAGAATTCCTACAATCCTTTTATCGAAAGAGTAAAAAAATTGGTGTGCTACATGGTCTCTATTAGGCCATCCCTTTGCTTAACCATGGTACAGGAGTTAATGGATGGGGAAGGATTTGCAGTGGTACGTTCTCATCTTTTTGGTTTTGTGGCGTCAAATGGTTACACCATGATAGTCTTGTGCATAACAATTATTACAAATTTACTCTCTCCCCCCCCCCCCCCCACATCCCTCACAGAGTTGGATTCGGGGTTAGCGTGAGAATTTTGAAGGTAATTAAACACGGTAATATAACTCCCAACTGATGTGTTTCTTATAACCGTTGGCTCCTCTCTGAACAATTCCCAACACCAATTCCTTCTTGAAGAGAAAGGAAGAACATGAACCCAGAGCCTGATCCAAGGCTTCCCATGATTAAACAGTATATATTTATATTTCCTTTCCATTCATTTTTATTTATGTATGCATGCTTTAATAAATAAATCCAATAATAATACCAACAAAAAATACCACTCTACCTTGTGGCAACATATCCAGCAACGTATTTAACTCTTCATGCACCATCTTCATGCAAATTTTATCAGAAAAACTAACTGGTAACCTCTCCATGATAAACTAACCACATCCCATTTGTTTCAATGCCTTTTCTTTCATCTAGACTGCTAAAATAAAAGGAAATGAGCAAGGAGAGCAACATATGATAATTGAATCATACTTAAAAATAGACTGCCTAAGATGCCTCACTTACATATGTATTAAGCTGGCGGATGAAGCTGGCAAAGTTGCAGTGCTTGAAGTATTTGGGCAGTATGAACTGTGAGAACTCCTGCGGCAACCACACAACAAACCCACTCCCTTCTTCATTCCATGAGACGACATGCGGTGCCTCCGATCCCTCGACGAGTTCATAAGTCTTCGAGAGGAATGGGGCCAGTGATCTGGCCCTCATGCTCGGTGTGCGGCCCGGCCGGTTCGACGCCGATGCAGTCTTCCTGCTGGCCTCCATGGGAGCTAAGAGTTTAAGTTATTGTTGAGAAGAGGAGGAGAAGCGTCTGACTTTCTTGCTCATTGGAGGTGGCGGTGGCTTCTCTCCACTTGCCTATAATAATTTTCTTCTCCACTTGCACGGGATCCGCGCTCTTTCTTCTTTCTTCTACTGCTTTGCATGTCATTTTTTCTGATGTTAAGGTGATGCGAAGGAGAGAAGCTAGCTTTTGACTGACAAATAAGAGAGCAATAAATGTTGACTATAACGTACAAAGGCGTAAACCGTAATTAACGGGGAGATGTACCCACAAGTGGGGAAAATTGGAAAGGGAATTAAAAAACTGGAAATTAAAGAAAAATTTCCGCTTGGACATTGAAATAGAATAGCATTTAGGGTGCTTAGGCCACGACAGACGGTACGAGAATCGGAATGAATTAGAATAGAGATCAAAATAATTAAATTTTTAAAATATATTTGATTCACGAATAAAATCGAATTCAAAATAAAAATTTGAATATACGGAAGAAGAATAAAAATTGAGTTTTAGATAAATTAAATTATTTTTATTCTATTCTCGAATCGAAATTAGACTCTCTCCAATTAAGTGTCTAAAATGAAAGTCGTCTATTTCGATTCTCACACCGATTCTATTGCTCTTAATCAAACATCGCCTTGAAGAATGTAGCTAGAAGCATGACAAAAAGATATTGTCTTTGTCATTTGTGAAGAGCTTGGTGGCATGGGAACAAGAAAGGGTCCACCAAAGAAGAAATTTATGGAGGGGCCGTAGGCGCCTGATTTTGACCGTTAGTTTCTTTTTTTTTTACTTGTTTTTGAAAAAGGCAACGTGGTTAATGCCTCAGCAAATAGTAATGCAAGGGGGAAAGATACGTGTGTGAGATCAGTTCACACGTCAGCTCATGTTCCTAAGGGGTGTGTATTCTCCTTATAATTGGCTTAATTGTGCAATAACTATCATCAAATTTGCAGTCAAACAGAAGGTCGAGTACCAATCAGAAACAAAAGATGAGGTGTTATCAAGTTTTCCTATAATAAATAAATTTCTACAATGAGGATCTGAGGCTGATATTTCTCTTTCCTTTTAATGAGTCTGAAGTTTTTTCTTGGAAAAATTAAGATGGGTATACAGTCCAGCCAAGTATTGGGGTGAGGGTCACGTAAATACATCGGACTTGCACCAGCTGACTTTTCAAGAAAAAAAGAGTAGTCGCACAAATGAATCAATGCTGGTTAAATAGTGGAAGGAGAAGGCTTCTTACTTTTTTTATAAAAAAAAAAAAAAAAAAAAAAAAAACTATTTTCCCCTCCTATTTTGTTATCTTCTACTTTGTTCTATTTTTCTTCTTTCTCTAATATTTTTTCCTTTTTCTGGTCTCTATTTTATTTTTTAATAAAGTTTAGATGAATTCCCATCTCTTTCTCTCCCACCAAAAAAAGTAAAACAAAACAAAAAAGATTAAAACGTAAAATTAAATTAAAAAATATTTTCTCAGCTAAGAATTTCCAACTGCAATCATAACAAAAAAATTTCTCTATCCATGCTGCATGTTGGGAAGTTAGGAGAGGGAGTCCTATTTATGTATGTCAAAATTTGAATGGCTGAAATTGTGCTTGTGAGAAGCCATTCGCTTAATGTTAGTCATAGCAATCTTTTGTTGACCGCCAATGGCATGTTCTTCGTTGAGCATTAGAATATGCTTCATCACACGAGCATTAAGAATATATTAATTTGTTGGCAGAAGGTGAACTTGGAGAAAATCCTTTTTTTTTTTTTTTCTTGTGTGTGAATTGCCTTGAGATGAATAAGAAGCAGTTCTGCGCTTTTCAGAACCCTTCAACATTAAACAAGAGTGGAAGTGGGCAATCTGAAAGGTCTTAGTAGGTCCACACGTTAGATAGCTAGTGCTATCATCCTTCTCTCTCTTAACATGGACGATAAGAAGAGATTTTTAGACCTGCCTCAATTGATTAAGATAGCCACAAATGGAAGTATCTTAAGAGGTCAAATGATGATGCTAGTTCTTGGACAATATATCTTCTGGTACAACTGAACTTTCCGACGTGATAAACGTGCATGGGATTTGTGCTGGCAGATTCAAACAGACCAAGGCATTATTCAAAGAGACAAAGGTGATGGAAGTCATCAAAACCTTGCAAAGGCTACGAGGTCTGGCCCCATTGTAGATTACTCATGCCGCCAACGCCGGCCACGTTTGATCGTTTGAAACTTTATATGCTTATTTTCTTTCCTATATGTCAACAGATGATACATTAAGAATCATGAATTTTGCAAGAAGGTTTGGTTGCAAGAATCAGAATCAAGATGCCAGCAGATTCAGAATCGATATAATTGGTAGCAATCGTGATATTGTCTATAAAGCTGGGAAAATTGCTTCATGGCACAAAGCATCCCTGGTAATACAATATTGGGCAATAGACTCCTACACTATTTGGATGACTATATAAATTGCCTCTTTCTCGAAAAGGAGCATATAAAATCACAGAAAGACAGCAGTTAGTCATCTTCCAACGGTCAAATTAGAAGGTTCCATATCCAAGATTGATGACTGAAATAATGACATTTTAGACCAAATTAAAGCATAAACAGTAACAAAGACCGGGAGTAAGAATATGGGGGGGAAAAAAATGAGAGGAGGAGGAAAGAGGGGATAGGGAAGGCGCGAGAGAGAGAAAGAGAATAGGTCAGAGATCATCAGGACATTTTCTTCAGTTTCGATCTCCCAAAATTGCAGACAACGACCCATATAGATGGCTTCATAAATAACATAACTCCTTATTAAAAACTGAGATTTTCGAATTATTTCTATGAGCTAAGAGCTGTTCACAGTTATTAAAGCACAAAACAGAACTAATATAGAACCACAGCTCATCAATCCCTCAAACAAAGTCTAAAATTTTCAAGTGTCGGCCTTAACCTACACATAATCGACTAACACCGAAATTGAATGAACTAGAGCAAAACTAAAGGTTAGAATTAGATCTAAAAGCGATCGTGAAGAATCATTGCCCCTTCGGTAATTAGCAAAGAAATAGAAAGTGGGCTTAAAGCCAGGATGGTGCTTGATATCATAAAGGTAGTTAACCATGGATTGTTAGCCCCAAAAGATGTGAGACTAGCACAGAGTATAAAGTAACATAGCAAACTATGTTGTATAGCTCAGGTGCTCAAGTTTTAGAGGTATGCTTTGCTAAAATTAAAAAAAAGTTTTTTTTTTTTTTTTTTTTTTTTTAAAACTACTTTTATGAGGGGTATGCAATGCTTAGGAGTAGAGCCCTTAATCAATGCTTTGAAATTCAGTGCAACTTATAGTAGTATAACCATGTGCTGTGCCACTTTTATTTTAATAATAATCAACGCAGATAGAAATAAGGGTAACAAGGAAAGGAAATCATCTGGAGCAATATCAACATGTTAGAACAATTTTTGCAATGATACACAAAGATAACATTGTCAAAGAAACCAAAGGTAGTTCCATCATTCCACATAAAATCTAGTAGAACATAAACCCATCGACGCAGATGAAATTGTCCTTCTTCCGTCACATAAGCTTCAGAGCAGGACCTTAATTAGTTTTTGGATGGTAATGTGGCAATGCCGTAATCCTCCATAGATATGTGAAAGAGATGAAAAGAATAATGACAAACATGGCAATGGTTCTTGATCTCAAATTACAAATGAAGTTTATCCACAGGACGTATGATATTCATAGTATTTCCCCACGATTCTTCAAAAATACATTCACATTTGTGTATAGCTTACTCTTTGAACATTTTCTTCTTTTCCCAGTTTGATAAGTTTTCAAATTCACCTGTAGTGATATTTGAAGAAATTATGAAGTTGGGAGAATGCCATCCAATTCCATAGCAGTCCTTGAGGTCATTGTGAAGAAGAAAAACAAATAGAAGTCACACAAGGTGAATAGATTTAATTGGTTGGTTGTAGTGGTTCAGGTCAAAAGGAATGATTATTCTTCAATGGGATGCCTTCCAGGGTGATTTTAAATACATGAATGGCAAATTGCCAAGCCAGCAAAAGTTGGTCCAAGGAATGCTTCAAGTGTGAAGGGAGTACGGCGTTGCTGTCGAATAGAAAACCTGGTGTCAATCAAGAAAAAAACACTGGGTGTTGGGGAGTTTTCAATAAGAAATTTCTACCATCAGGATATGTGGCCGGTGTTTCTCTTTCCTTTTTCATAAATCTGAAATTTCTTTTGAGAAGTAAGGATGGATGGAAGAACTCCAGCTGATAAATATCAAAATGAAGATGTCTGGGGTGACTTCGTCTTGACCGAAGATGTGAAGCCTACAAGAAAGTATGGACCCTCATGGATCTTAAAATCATATGCCTCTCTCAAAAATTCAAACGATCCTGATATGGCAGCTCGCCACAAAGTAAATAAAGACCATATCTCTTCAGATAAAATAGGATCAACCACCTAATTCTCTCTCCAGAACCAGTATTCCTGATGAAGGAAGAATAACAAATAAAATCTCTCCAAATAAAGAAAGGATAACAACCATATCTCTCCAGATAAGTTAAGGCTAACTGTCTGATTTTCTTTCCTCTCACGGCTCTTCAGCCTCCATCTATAAATAAAGACTTACAGGAAATCCTCAAGATATGAAATCTCCTCTCTCCCAACATGCTCATTCCTTTTCTTCTGTTGTTGGATTTCCGACTTGAACATCGGAGAGTTTTCGTCGAAGCTATTTCTGATCAGGAACTTTTTTTATAGATCCTATCGCCGCCGTCTGGCCATCGCCGACTTGTCATTGTCTACTTGCCATTGTCTTCTAACTCCGGCTGATCCAACCTCAAGACAGAAAATCTACATCAACAGAAGAAAAGGTGGAAACAAAGTCTCTTGTGTTCATATAAGAAATTTATATTAGTTATTCTGCTGTGGCCACTGTACAAATCCAGCTCTAGCTCACATAATCCTGCACTAGTTCTGTAGGAAAACATGCATCAGAAGTGGCACATCTGATGTATCTAATGTGGCCAGTCTTCGA
Organism: Elaeis guineensis; assembly: GCF_000442705.2. Lineage (NCBI taxonomy): Eukaryota > Viridiplantae > Streptophyta > Magnoliopsida > Arecales > Arecaceae > Elaeis > Elaeis guineensis. Next base: position 45,212,470 of record NC_025996.2, read on the forward strand.
ATCCAACATCCTCCTCATATAATTCTCTGAGAAAACCAAACACCTAAATTGCTTCCTACATTTGCAATGGCTCGTAGCTGGTTACAAATCCAGCCCTTCGCTCACATTATTCCCTAGGAACACCAAACAGCCAAAATTTCCTCCATTGGCATTAATTTTCCATCAGCTGTTTAGCTTCAGGACTACTTTTGCCAGCATAGATGGAGATGCTTTTGGCAGTACAAGTGTTTCCATGCAGCCAAGCTGCAGGATTGATTTGTAGAGCACCTGGCGTCTCTGTGCAATGCATTTGGACTGCATTTGGTTTGGGAACAGGGAAGAAATAAGGCTTGAGAAGAAGCTAAAAAAAGCTTCATTCCTGAGAAACTTGTTTACAAAACCAGGACCAATATTTATTTCAGTCAAAGATGTTTACTCCTTGGCAAGTAATTGAATGGTTGGAAAAACTTTATTCTTGGAACGAGGCCAGCTTTTATTCCTTGTCAGCTTGGAGTTCTTCAAGAAATTTCAGGCAAAAAATATGGACAGGAATAACTTGTGGGATTACCATTCCCGCTCCACTGCTCTTTATGTCCTGGACAAATACATGCATGCATTACTTTCAGCGGGGTCCCACGTGTCTCGAGTGGTTGTAGGTCAAAACTTGCAGCCCATGTGCTAGAATATCGTCTAGATCGGCTGTTCTGACCGGAATTACCTCTTTCTCTCTTCTTTTCTTTTTGGAAGGAATAGTAGGCAATAGCCACCTAATTTTATGGAAGGAAAAAAAGGGAAACTGACAGAGGGGAAGAGGGAGGGCATAGTGACTTATAACAGCCCCAGTGACTCGTCTGGTTCTAAGTTGGGAAGGTGTAATTATCAAAGGCGGGAAGGTATAATTATCAAAGGCCGTCTTGCTCTGCCGTATGCCCAATTGTCAGGGCCTTTTTTCTTGCACTTTTGTTTGACAATGACCTTTGACACAGTCTTGTACATACCTTGTAACTAAATGGCATGAACAACAGCCACCACATTATTTTTCTTTATTTTGAGTGAATTTTGCGGTATTTTCATCATGTCGGGACTTTCAAAGGCGAGCCATGAAAATGCAATGCTGCTCGATCATTTGGAACCCCCGGAATGGGATTTGGGTGGATACCCTGCTTGTATAGTGTTGGGAGGGTGGGCGAGAACAATCCAGTGGGCCGGTTTCCTTGCGGATTCTTGCGGTGTCCATTGTTGCCTCCCCTACCTCCTGAGCCCCTAATTGTAGTCTGAGTAGCGGTTGTATAGGCTTGTATTCCTTTGATTTCATTAATGAAAATACTATTCTTACAGTGCCATATCTGAGCGTGTTGCCGTGCTTTTTTCTTCTATTTTTCTATGCATCTTGCTGGGTGCATTTTGGCTGGCTCCTTTGTGCAGGTGACATTGGGGCGTCGCACGAGTTTGCTCGTCTAAGAGGCGAAGTCCGTGACACAATGGCACCTTCTGTTTCTTGATGCGACTGACTACATTGTGGTTGACTCTATATTATGATTAGGAGTTGGAGAACTCTTTGTCATTGGAAATGGAACTTTGGTAATGCATGGAAGCTGAGTGCTTTCCCTAATTAATTTTTTAAAAAAATTATTTACAAAAATAACTTAATTTTTAATTTATTTATCAAATTAATGCAAAAAGAATATGATGTTTTATGATGGTCACATCATCCATCTTTTTTTTTTTATTTTTTACGTAGATGATGAAAAAAATAAAAAATAAAATCATCAAATCCAAAAATACCATTTGGAATGGTGTTTTTGAAAACGCCATTCCAAATGGCATTTTGAAAAACGTCATTTTATTTAACGATTTTAATTTTTTTCTTCAAAAAAAAATAAAAAAAATAAAAATTATAATTTTAAATTTATAAAAAAATAAAAATTTTAATTTTAATTAAAATAAAAATTATCATTTTAAATTAGTATCCCCATTTTAAATTATCTTTTTAAAAAAATATCTGAAAAAAATTGGTGTAAAAAAAATAAAAAATATCATAAAAAAATTAAAAAAAAATAAAAATTATAATTTTAAATTTTAAGAAAATAAAAAATTTAATTTTAATTCAAATAAAAATCATCATTTTAAATTACAATCTTCTTTTCAAATTAATTTTTTTAAAAAATATCATAAAAGAAGAAAAAAATAAGAAAAAAATAAAAAAAATAAAAATTATAATTTTGAATGAATTTTAAAAAATAAAAATTTTAATTTTAATTCAAATAAAAAACATCATTTTAATTTTTTTTTCTATTTAAAATTATTTTTTAAAAAAAATATCTCAAAAAAATCTTAAAAAATTAAAAAAATAAAAAATACCATAAAAAAGAGAAAAAAATAAAAATTATTATTTTAAATTTAAAAAAATAAAAATTTTAATTTTAATTAAAATAAAAAATATCATTTCAAATTACTTTCCCTATTTCAAATTAATTCTTTTAAATAAATATGTCAAAAAAATAAAAAAATAAAAAAAATAAAAAGTACCATAAAAAAGTAAAAAATTTATAAAAATAAAAAAATAAAATTATAATTTTAAATTTAAAAAAATAAAATTTTTAATTTTAATTAAAATAAAAAATATCATTTCAAATTACTTTTTTCATTTCAAATTTATTTTTTTAAAAAATATTCCAAACAAAGAAGAAAAAAATAAGAAAAACATGAAAAAAATAAAAATTATAATTTTAAATTTTAAAAAATAAAAATTTAATTTTTAATTCAAATAAAAAATATAATTTCAAATTATTTTCTCCATTTAAAATTATTTTTTTAAAAAAAATATCCCAAAAAAATCTTAAAAAATTAAAAAAATAAAAAATATCATATAAAAAGAAAAATGAGAAAGAAATGAGAAAAAAATAAAAATTATAATTTTAAATTTAAAAAAATAAAAATTTTAATTTTAATTCAAATAAAAAATATCATTTCAAATTACTTTTCTCATTTCAAATTAATTAATTTTTTTCACCATACCGCACCATACGTAGCTATTCGTATCGGTACCAGATCGAGATGTACCAGTGCGGTCCGTTTCATCTCATATATCGATTTGAACTTTGATGGTTTTTCACCGACTTGTCTGATTTAACTTATTTTTAGATATTTTAAGAAATATAATTAAATTATTCGATATATTATTATTATTTATGTTATAATTTTTATAGCCTTTTTAGCATAACTTTTTCTCTCCTAATATTCTGAGACACGTTAGAGCATGTGTATCCATATTTACAAAGCATAATATCCGATCACTTGAAATTAAATAATATAAAATAAAATCAATAATTAATAATATTAAATAGAATAAAAATATCAAGTGTACAAAAAATAGTACAATAAAAATTTTAAAAATACTAAGACAAATCTAAAAAAGGTTAAGTCCCACAAAAATGTTGTGGTGCCCGTGGTCGCTTGGACCTTCTCAGGAAGGTCCTCAACGGCTGCTCCTGCTGTGATGGCTCCTCCTCTATATCAGTGGAGGAGGTCTGCTGGTCATGCTGCTCAGGAATAACTGATGCTATCAGATCATCTACGGACTGAGCGATCCGCTCAACTCTCTTATTTGGATATACGGATGGGCCTGAAAAAAAAGTATCATACTCATGTGGCCAACTGGTACCCAATGATGTCATCTGGGGGATGTAGGAAGAAGAAGATGCTGCCATCTATGGATCAAAAGATGGTGGCATCTGTGCAGCATCTAGTGATGACATTTGCGGAATATGTGGTGATGGCATATGTAGAACATATGGTGACGGCGTATATCTCATATCTGGTGCATCGGCTGCTCCATATCAAGGCGCACAGCTATATGGATCAACACCAATCGCCACCAATATTTTGAAACTTGTTCTCTCTATCTCACGCAGTATCCGAATCCGTTCGTCCTCATCAGTCGTAGATAAAGCACGACGAGCGTCCAACACAAGATCCGACATAGAATTAGTCTACAAAATAAAAATAAAAATAAAACAGTCAATATACTGTAAAATATAAAATAAAAATATAACATAAATAATATAAACTAATTTTCGTAGTCTTACCAAAAGATGCATAGCAGAACTCTTGCCATCGTATCCGGAAACTGCATACCGAGGTTGTCCAATGACTTACACTGTAATGCTAAAAAACCAAGCCATGTAGTCCTCAGTATATGAATGACCTCTCAAAATGGGATCACCATGAACAATGTGATCTCGACGTGCATCCCAAATATCGATGTACTCTGCATGTCTGATACGCCAGTCAATACGAGCTCTCCCTCGTCGATCAATATGATGAAGTCCCTGACTGGTATCAAACTGTTCTGGGATGTCCTGAATCTGACCAAACTGCCGCAGGATACGATCGAAAAGATGCCACTCTACCCCATCAAAACAAATAAGTGGCACCCTAGCAATTCATATATCATGTCCAACTATACACATCTGCAGCAATATAGCCAATATCTCATCTGTATATGGCTCCCACAAAAGTTGATAGAGTTAAAATAAAAAAAATTAGTAAGCTAAAATTTTAATAGATTATGAATACTGTAAAATAATATTTGTAAAAAAAATCAAATTTATCCGTCTATATGTATCAACTAATATATCCAACTGGCACCTATAAATCTGTGCCACTCTCGTCGATACGTGATGAACGTTGAATGCAACATTCCATCTGTTTCACAATCTACTCATGTTAAATAAATTTTATCAAATTTAAAATAATAAATTTTAAATAAAAAAATAATATTTTTATACCTATATCCCAATGATCTGTCTAGTCTGAATGAAACATCAAGATCATGCTGCTCTGATGGCATCTCGAGCAACTGTCGTCATAATGGACTGATAGTTGGCATACACTCTCATACTCAAATCTGTAAATTTAAAAAAAAATTATACATGATATACCCAATGAACTATAATTGAATATTAAAAATAAAAATTTTTAATTCACATACCTATAATAATACAAGATAACCACCAATCTCGCTCTGATCAGCATAAGAACCCCGACACATAGCTCTGTACAAGCAAGCTAATACTGCACTGCCCCAACTGAGTCTACGAGCGAAGTTTAAATCCTCTAATAATAGTAAAAATATCAACTTCATCTTATTCAATGAAGCATCAGGTAACAGGACACCACCTAACAACCGCAGTACCTGATCCCTAACATACTGCTGCACCATCTCCTTTAGTACATTATCCGCAATATGAAAATATCGATAACGATCATCCAAACACTCAATCCTGAGTCATGAATGATCGAAAAAGTGGACGTCGGGCTCAAACCCTAGTAATCGCAAGCACAAAGCCTACCACTCCGGAATGATAAGCGTGGGATCAACTCCGATAACTAGATCACCATCAACTGGTAGTCCTGTAAGGATGCTGACATCCTGTAAAGTGATGGTCGTCTTACCAAATGAAAGATGAAATATGTGTGTCTCTGGACGCCATCTTTCAAGCAAAGCAGTAATAAGACCAACGTCCATCTGTATACGACCAATCTGATATACTCCATAGAATCCAAGATATCGTAAATAATCCAGCACTCTATGTGGGATGTCCTTTGTCCTCCAGAAGTTAGCATCGGATCGTCGTAGATGAAGGTATCTGGGCTCCTGCAATAAAATATAATAATCAGATAATGTATATGATTTTTCAAAAAAAAATTTAAATAGTAAATAGGATTGGAATGCTTACGCCGTCATCTAAAATAGTCTGTGATCGATGATCCTCCTGCAATGTAAGAATACTGCTGTCTCGAGGATTGGAATACCGCGGATCGTAAGTCATAATACACTAATGAATCTAAAATAATGATATTATCATAAGTGTATTAAAAAATAAGAAATATGATAGCCATTCATTTTATGAGAAATATATTTTAAACACAATATTGTCACACAATATAAAGTAAACACAAAATTTAGTTCATCTTTGGATATTAAACATGTATATTCAAATACAATCTCACAGAAATATATAAAATAATGACGAAAATACATCTTCGGAGCCTTTAATTTCTTCCACTACTTGAAGTTGAAGTGTATTGAAGTATCCTAGGATAGCGGTGGCGGTCATGACCCTGTTTCTTATAAATACCCTAATGGTTCTTACTTCTTATTTGCCTATCATCCATCTCATTTCCTAGTCTTATTGACTTTGGTCTACCTTTCTACTTGGGTCTCAAACGATGATAATCAGGAATATATTTAAACATACGTGTATGCATCCAATAATCTTCATGTGATAATGGATTAAAGTCACTGCTCCAAGTATTCATATATGCTGTAATTGTATATGCATCATCCACAAAATCACTAAAATGTATAGTAATTTTTTGACACACAGCTAAAATGTGTGAATATTGATATTTGTACATGCTCCACTTTCTACAAAAATATTTTTTTTCAGCTAAAGTAACAGTATGAAAATTTTCTCCACCTCGTAACCCTGCGCTTGCTCTCCTCATAAGCACTTCATATATTCCTCTTTGAAGGTTGAATGCTGTTACTCGATGCTGGTTAGCTTTAACTTGATCTTCAGCAATCTTAATTGCAACATGAGGAGTAAAAAGATTATTTGAATTCTCCTCTACATATCTCAAGGCTTGGGCATGCCTCGTATTGAAGTATTTCACAAGACGATAAAATGTCATTGGAACACAAGCTGTAATTGGCACATTTCTAGCTCCTCGTAAAACACTGTTAAAAATCTCTGACAAATTTGTAGTTAAGACACCATAGCGTAGGCCATCATCATGTGCCAACGTCCACTTCTCCTTTTCTATCTCGGACAACCAGCTCCAAGCCTCTTCATTCACTGTTTTGATCCTACCCATGATAAAGTTGAACTTGCAAACTTGATGAGTGCTTCTTGCTTGCCATACTGCTTTTTCAGCTGTACATTTTTAAAATGAGTATTGAAATTACTGCAGATATGTCTTAAGCAGTATCGGTGATAGGCACGTGGTGGACTCCATCCAATAGACTCATCTGCGATGGCATTTAATATACCTGGATGCTTGTCAGAAATTAAGCATATTCCATTTCTATCTTTGACGATATGTGTTCTGAGCTGGAAAAGAAACCAACTCCAACTTGCAGTCGTCTCCTCATCCACAATTGCATATGCTAATGAAAATATCACATTCTCTGCATCAATTTCTGTTGCAATTAACATCTTATCTTAAACTTTCCATACAAGTGCGTGCCATCAATGCTGATTACAGGACGGCAGTACGTAAAACCCTGGATGGATGGTTTGAAAGCCCATAAAATATAATTTAAAACTCGGATATTGAAATTCACAGTTTGAAAAAAAATTCATGAAATAATTGTATCGGGATTTGCATATTGAAGTGCAGCCATATAATAGGGTAATTTAGCATAAGACGGCTCCCATTCTCCATAAATATCAACCAATGCCTTCTGCTTTCTACACCATGCTTTCCTGTATGACACTGTATATTGAAATTGATCATTAACGGTTGCCATAATAGCTTCAACTTTAACATCGGGATCTTTCTCAATAATATATCGGACTAGTGTGCCAATCATCCTTCCACTGACATATTTGTGGACTTGACTCAACCCCGTAAACAAACAAGTGTGAGGATCCTCATATTTTGTGATTTGAAAATATCCATATTTTTTCAACAATACAGCACAAAGCCTCCATTTACAATTTTGAATATTATCTGATAATGCGTATCGTACGGACCATAATTTTGAATGCGACTGAATTACATTGTATATCTGATGCTTCATAATATGATAAAGATCAACAGCTCTCCTTACATAATCTTTACTCTCAAATATTAGACCTTTAAAAAATTCAGTCATCGAGGAGTCCCAAAACTGATAATCAGAGTTCAATCTTCGACTAGCACTAACACAACCACCATCATCTAAATTTATATCGTTAAAAAATTATGGAGGTTCGTGCAAACGAGGTTGAAGTTCTCCCACATTAATATTAGGCTGAACATCTTCATCATCATTCTCATCTTCACCATCATCATCATTACTGCTACTATCTTCATCCATCCAATAGTCTTCATCTTCGCTTTCATCTGACTCAAAGCCTAGATTATCAGAATTTATTCCACCGACTATCCAGTCATCGTTTTCTATATGAGTGTCGTCTCCCGCACTTACCACTACTTCTAGCAAAGGAGAAGTCCACCATAGCAGAAGACACAGAAGAAGTCACCATAGGACTCTGAATAACTGGACAACTAGGGCCGGCAGTAGTAGAATATTGTTCTGCAAATATGGCCTCAACACTATCGATTTACACCATAGGAGTTACGAAAGGTGAGGAAGGCCCAACATTATTGTCCGCTTGAGTTAAAAGCCGACTATAGTATCCAAAGCTCGGTACATCTTCTTTTTTCAATATAATTTAAAAATCGACATTCTGAATATTCAAAAAAAATATCAGCATTTCTTCGACATCTTCATCGTCATCAATTGGAACTAAGAATATACTTGCTCTGCATTAACTGTCCTGATAGATTAGAAATTTTATTTAATTTTATTTCATATTTTTCTTTGTCTACAGAATACTGCTGTATAATGGTCCAATAATTCTTGACGTGATAATAATGAAGATACTTTAATCAACCAATTTTGCAGGGTGAATGTACTGCACACCAGTTTCTCATTCTGTATCATTCCATCATATACAATAGATAACGACATCGAGTACTGATCATTTTCTTAGAGAAACTTATGACAAATCAAAATATTTAGTAGTACTAATTATTTTATCGTTTCAAAAGATTTACATGATAAATGTATATATCATCGATAAAGGTATAGATAGATCTTATTCCATTCAAAAATTGTATTAATTCTATAAGTTAATTACATTAATCAAACGATACGCCAAAAGAGACCAAAGAAATTTCGACAGTATTTCTTCTTAGTTCTGCACATTGAAAATGTGTGAGGAAACTAAAAAAAATACTGTCCGAAATTTCTCTCGAACCTCTGCATATCATTAGAATTGTAATTACCTATAGAATTAAATGCAATTCTCCAACTGTCCAAACTGGACAATCAATCGACAATGTATATATTTACGGTATCCATACAAAAATATTTCAAATATATATTTATACGAATAGTAAAATATCCTACATTGATCAATTGACAGGTCTACGTTTTTCAATGAAATATAATATATTTTAAAATTTTAAATTAGGACCGAATCGAATTTTAAAAAAATCTGAATCTAATGAGATAAAAATAAAAAATAATGAGATA
>NC_025996.2:45221861-45312337 GCF_000442705.2 Elaeis guineensis
ATGAGAGACCTGGACTCAATCTTGGCCTAATTCTATTGTTTCACTTTAACTTCACCCCCTTCAATTATCAAAAAAGAGATGGTAACCCTCTCAGTGGTCAATCTCTTAATGTCACTATCGAGCATAAAATTCTTTCATATATGCATCACAAATTTGCCAAGAAAATTACTACCACAAAACCACCTCTCTATTATCCCAAATTTATTCCTCATAATATTTTCATTATTCAAAGGTTACATGTATTGCCAACAACCCTTTTTTTTTCAGTATTTGTCCTCAAGTAATTCCAAATTGGACAGGTATTACATGGTGAATTATAGGTTATCAATCAAATGAGATTGGATTCAAGTGCTTGACTCACAAAATACATGAGATGCTTAATCCAGAATCATAAGAATTGCTTTATAACTTATTTCTTCTGCCCTTCTTGAGATAATCTCTGATGAATTCAAATAACTCCTTTTTTCTCTTCTTCCCTTCATATATTCGTTCGTCTTGTCACCAAGTATCCAAGCTAACGGTGAGGTTTACGTTATATTTGATATTTTTTTCCCCTTTTTTCTGAACTTGCTGTTGTGTATAGTCCTCCATCCGTTTGAACTCTTTTTTTTTTTTTCTGAACAATCATTTGAACTCTTAATTTTGCTTCTGCTGTCATGTTAATTTTTCCATTTCATTAAATAGTTCAGAATCATATTCTGTGTACCGAACTTTAAGGAATTGTAGAGACTTCACTTCAATATCATGAATAATTGAGAAAGAAGGAAGGCACAACATAGAGAAACAAATGAAGTAAAAGTAAAAGATTTTTGCCACTTGGAGTGAAGAACTATAAAGCCATCTCAAAGATCTTCTGTTGCCAGTTTAAAAAAAAAAAAAAGAGATATCAACGAGTGATCGGGCTATCCACTTCACAAAGTTCTCTCCTTAGAAAACATGTAAACTATCAATAACATTTGTATGTTGCTATAATCAAAAACACGCGCACACTAACAGATTTACAATTTTGCTGATATTGGTTAGAGTACTGACAGAATCTGTACGCTGCAATAATTAAAAAAAAAAATCAACATTATCTGTGGATTTATATTTTGGTCAAACTATTTCAGGGATTCAAAAAATCTGCTTCTGATCGTTGGGAATTCCGGCATGAGAAGTTTCAAAAGGGCAGAAGGCATTTGCTAGCAGAGATTACTAGAAAAAATGTGAACCAAGTGTCTTCCCTAGTTTTCTAAAAGCCTGTGAAAAAATGCCCACCTCCAGTAGAGAATGATCTACTTGAAGAAAACAAGGTCCTACAGCAAAAGAATGCAGAGCTGCTGTCGCAGATCAAACATTACAAGGCTCTCGAGGGAGAATTGCTAAAACGCCTATCCCAATATGTCAGATGATGACGAAAACGTCATTTCCTGAGTACAGAGAATAAATTTTCTCCAAGTTGAAAGCGAAAAATGGCACACGTTCTCCACCATGGAAAATCATTTTCAATACACACACTGGAACTATATGACAAATCAAACATTTTCCAGATCAACTAAGCATTCAACACTCACAGACCTTTTTCTGTATAATTTCTTATTAATTACCAACTCTCATGCAAATAATTTTTCTTTCATATACATAAAACGAAGTTAATGAGGTTCAATACATTAAATACTAATACCTAAACCAAAATTATGCAAACAGGCAATCATGAGCAGTAACTGGACTCAAATGGTGACTTAACACTGTTGAACCTTGGGCTACTAGCTTGCTATAGAACTACAGAGGGCAAGTCCACAGTGAAAACCAAAGACAAAACAGATGAAATGGAATATCTTAGAAGCATAAGTCCATGCCATACTGTTCATAGAATTTTAGATTTTAGGTTTAGGGATGCACGTTGTTGAACAGTACATACATCAACTCATCAAGTAACTATTTTAAGACATCAAGCGATCTGAAAGCTAAAAGACAAATCTCAATGATACTTTCATCTTTTGATGATCAAAATCCCTCCTCAGAAAGAGCAGATTTGAGCTCCCCATTATTATGCATCTCCAATACAATGTCACAACCCCCAATAAGCTCACCTTTGTAATAGAGTTGAGGGAAGGTTGGCCAGTTAGAAAATGTCTTCAATCCCTGCCTCACTTCTTCATCACTCAGGATGTCAAAGGACCCAAAGCTAATACCTTCCTTTTGAAGAGCATCCACAACCTTTGAGCTGAAACCACAGCGGGGAGCATCTGGTGTGCCCTTCATGAAAAGCATTACTGCTGATGAGGAGATCAGATTTTTCAGCCGATCCTCAAGATTTTCTTTTGGAACAATCCCCTTCTCAGCCAGTACTTTCTTCAGTTCCCCACTCTTCTGCATCTCCAACACGATATCTGATCCTCCAATCAGCTCACCTTTTATATATAGTTGTGGATAGCTAGACCAGTTGGAGTAAACTTTGAGTCCCTGCCTGACTTCATCATCAGAAAGAATGTCAAAGCTGTCAAAAGCAACCTTCTCCTGATGGAGAATTTCAACCACCTTTCGACTAAATCCACACTTCGGCTCCTCAGGTTTCCCTTTCATAAACACCATAACAGGGCACAAATTAATAAGGCTTTCAAGACGAGACGTCAATGCAGCACTGAGGCCTGTGGAGTCAGAAACACCTCCAACTTTCCCAGATACAGGAAGCTCGGGTTTTGCCGATTCTCCAACTTTAGTTTCACTGGAAACAACAGGAATTCCATGATCTCTGAAGACCTCCTTTAGTTCACCACTTTCATGCATGGCGATTGCAATATCACAGCCACCAAGAAGCTCACCCTTGCAAAAAAGCTGAGGGTAGGTTGGCCAGTTCGAAAACTTCTTCATCCCCTCACGCACTTCATTATCTGTAAGTATATCAAAGGTTCCAAATTGAACTCCCTCCTCTTTTAAAATTTCAACAACCTTCCGGCTAAACCCACACTTTGGTTCCTCGGGACTTCCTTTCATGAACAGGAAAATAGGATGAGAATTCACAAGCTGTTGTAGATGTAGCTTCAATTTATCATTAAGGTCAGAGCTTGGGCTTTCCCTGTGTGAAGAACCATTATCTTTTGCCAGCTCTTTGACTGTTTCCAGAACAGTAGGTCCAGCAGCCACGCCAAGACTGGCCGGTGCAGCAGATTCTGCAAGATTAGTAGGTCCAGCAACTTTTGCGACTTTGTTAGCCAGACTGGATGGATTTGCACCCTCCAGTGTATCAACAGTTTTACCATCCTGACAACAGAAAAAACATCATCAGTATTTCTTGTTAAGGACCACAATTGCAAGCAATCCCCAATGAGCAACATTCAAATCATCTTATCAACCAAATAGAAAGCAGGAAATCATTGGCACTTCCAGATTATTCTGGTTAGAATTTAATAAGATCGTGAACTTGTAGCAAAATTGTTCCAATAGAATACCAACAAGCAGATATCCAAATGTATCAGCACAAAATTGAATTGAGCAACAAGTCCAAATTTATCGAGGATCAACAAAGTGGATGCTGCAAGGGAATAAGAACAAGCTGTATGCTGCAACTAAAAATGTATTTTAAGATTTCCTTTCAGATTTTTAAGATTTTTCCTTAATCACTTTACTGCAAGCAGCATAAAATCTCTTTTCATACTGCTTTTAAATTTCTACTCTTTCATTTTATGAACTTGTTCCTTAAATCAATTTAATAATAGTTAAACTAATAGAGGAAAAAGAGTTTCACGTGCGTGGTAACCCATGACTGGTCAAGTATTTGCAATACTGGAAACATATAAAGGTGCACTAAACAAGGGAAAGGTGAAACTAGAATAAGCTCTGAATCTTCTAAGAGTCATAACATATGATCCCAACCATCCAAACGTCTGGCTACAATAACACCATGCAATCAACGTCCATCACGTTTGGTGACTAACATATCAAAGGACAAGACCAACAGCAAAGCATTTACCTAAGCAAGATTCACAAATCACGATAATATAACAACGAGCACAACTCTTAGCATCTCCTTCCACTGATTTGATACTGTTGGCAAATAACCTCTACTATTATGCTAGGAAGCATGGATAAAATACTGGACAAAAAAAATGATACAGATATGCCAGTACAAAAAATCTTGAAACAATAGGATACAATATGGCTAGGATACAGCAACAAAGCATTCATGCAGCAGACTAGCACATTAAAATAACAGTCCATGCAGCACACACTCACATCAAATTCCACAAACTTATCATCCAGTCGTCATTCAAATCCACAGACCACAGCCCATATTCTACATTTTAATATCAACATCATAAATTCCAAAATCAACCATTCATCATTAAGAGGTCCACATTAATAAAAAAAGAGAGAAAACCCTCCACTTCATTCTTGGAGGTATCCTGGGAGCATCTAGAGTGTATTCAGGAAGTATCTGGAGCTTTTTATTTAATTTTGAGAAACAGAGTACTTTATAGAAGTATCAACATGTATCCTAGAAGTATCCATTGAGTGAGCATTGGTATTTGATACTTACCCAATATGGAGATTTGAAATATCTACACATGACTTATGAGCCAGTAGTTAAGTGCTGGTTCTAGTGGACATGCTAGCACACCTGCCACATCATGCCAAAAAGGTAAAATGACTTAAAATAAGAATGAGCAAGTGCTATGCCAACCCGTATCAAGTTCTGGCAATCAAATGGCATGATATCAGAGAGTCAACCAACACTGCTCAGCACTCAAAATCTTGCTTGTGAGTTAAACTCGTACTAATTTCAGACTTTATAAAGGGCAATGCTTCTGTTTCTGATTGCAAATTTATCCAAAGGCAGACAGCCAAGCTTCATGAATAGTTTCCATGTCACATAGTCCCAAATTGTGCATAAAAGTGTCATCAATCTCATGTATCATTTAAACTGACAATAGCAATATCCCTTCAATATCCATCTCCACCATCCCTCTTTATCATGGATTTGAGTGTTAGTCTTCGAAAGAGCATGTCATGCAGCACATACATGTATCAGTATCATGGACCCAATAATCAGATGAATGCTAGTGCCTATCATCCATCCAGTTTGTATCAAAGCGATGCTTTTGATACCATCAGCATGGATTCGAACAAACCAGTACAGGTTTGGGTTCCTTCAGGCTTTAAAAAAGATCATAGAGTTTGTTTTCATGTCTTCTCAGTTTAAAAGGAGAAGATTCTGTCACTACTATTAGCCATTCTTTCATATAAAGGGGATAGGACCCCTTTACTCCTGTCAAACCTGTGGATGAATGGAAAATGAACAATTTGACTGGTAGGGATTGTAATCCCTGACAATCAATTTGAACCAGAGATTATGGGTATAGTTTTATACTGGGTGGTGTAGGGCAAGATGTAGGGGTAGGTGGTGGCTGGTGGTATCGAGTTGCGCCTGGAATTAAGCCTCACTAATAATTTTCGATATGCATTATATTTTACTAATATTAACATTTTATAAGATCATTATAGTATCTAACATTTTCATAAAATAATGTGACACATTATTACATGCATAATGCATACAATAATAAATTACAGTAACATTATATGAACAATGCTTATATTACAATATTGCAATAATATCATATGAATAATGCAAATATTATATTCAAAATTTTAAATCCCGTAGGACGAGACTGTCCCTGTTTTCCCATGGAATGGGACGCATCACCATCCCGCCCCATCCCGATGCTTAAGACAAAAGATGTCGCAAGTCGTCTCGATCGGGATGCTGGGATGCTAGTGGGATGGCCTGTCCCAACACATGGGATGGTACCCCACCCCGATGTCCCACGAGACGTCCCACTGGGACTTGAATCCCTGATTATATTACTATAATACTGTGACATACTATGACCTATATTATCAATATATTGCACAATTTAATATATTATAACATTATATCATATATTATCAACACAATCATATTATACAATGATGTATAATATAACATAACCATGACCTATATTATCAATATATTGCATATATTATAACATTATATCATACATTATCAACACAATCATATTATACAATGATGTATAATATAATATACATAATACATCAATCCTAATATATCATTACACTAGCAATGGGGCATCTGCAACGTACTTTTTTTGTTTTTTGTTTTTGTTGTTTTTTTTTTTTGGGTTGGGTGGGGGGAGGTGTGGGGGTGGAGTGATAGAGTCCAATTTGTTTAGGGGAGTGCATTAAAGTAATTAACACAGGTAAGAAAGTGGACAACTAACATATTTTTTATAAACAAGGGGGTTATTTTTGTCATAAAAATTGACTGACAAAAACAAGAGAGAATATTCTCTGTTTTCAAAACTGTCACCGTTAAAAATACTATAGATAATATCACGGTGTCTTACATAGTTGATAGCATACAAGAAGCTTTTGGAATGAAAGAAGGAAACTAAACTTTGATTGCCAATGAAGACTGGTTACAACAAGGCTTACAAGGACTTGAAGTGGGCTATATAGTGAGCTGTTTGGGAACTTGTCCCCAAACACTAACACCCATTCCCTTGATAGAAACCTCCTAGGAGTACCATTTGCAACCCACTAACAAACCTAATTAATGCTGGCTGGTGGTGACTATTTACAGGCTAAAGATTGTTGATAGAAGTCAAAGGGTTTGAATAGTTGGTGCATTAATTGAGACTAAATTTGACCAACAGACACCTCCCAAAATGGTTGTTGCTCACTGCATCAATCATCCATTATATTGATGGCTACGAATATAATATCGCAATATTTATAGTAACAAAAAAATAATAAGTTCATTATAAAAGTATAATTTATAATATAGTGCAATATAATGCATGTTATATCAATGTTCAGAACCCATTGACCTGAAAAACCCCTTTTGGTTGCTGGGTCATGGGTCAACAGGTCAACATAATGACCCTGACATCATAAATAAAATAAATCAATAAATATTATAAAACAGTAAATTAATAAGTAATATAAGGATAATAAATTCTTACACTAAGACAGCACCATAAAGTGTCTTGATGGCTGGAAGAGGAGCTAATGTGTTAAATGGCATAGGTTTGAATTACAGCATGTATAACTTTTAGTTTTCTTTTAACGCTTTTATACAGACCCAGATGGGCAAAATTGAGTTGACTTGACAAAAGATTCAACCATCTGACCTAGCAGGTGTTTTCTCCCAAATTGCGGGTCATTACTGACCAGACCCACCAAAGCTCTTGAGTCCCCAGTGGGCGGGTCGACCGACTGATTCCTAAACACTGTGTTATATTAATACAACTTATATTTGCCTAATACTTTAATATGTTTAATATAACATCAACATAATTTAATGAGAGTCAACATAATTTAATATAACATCAACATAATTTAGGCTAGAATTTTTAGCATTTGGCCTCAAATGCTTCCTAGTGAAAATTGGTGATGAACATCTCAACATCAAAATCCAAAGTTCCAAACCAATGAAAATAACATATGTTGTATAAAAGGTCTAAAGACTTAAAATCATTTGTTTTGAAGGTCTCTTTCCAAAGCATCAAAGTAGAACAAAATGAATGGTAGAAATGTAGCTAATAAGCAAAAGTACATTATATAATTTACCAATCAAAATCATTGATCTTGATCTAAATGTTATACATATTTTCAGCTGATTTGGATTCATATTTAAACTATAGATAAAACCAAAAATGTGGTATCACACCATTAAATCATCCATCTGGTATCCATCTGACGCAGGGAGTAACTACCTAAAAAATTGGATGACTTCCTATCCTTAGGCATTTTACATAGTATGATCATGATTAATGGTGTGGATTTTGATTTTGAAATGTTCATAACTAATTTCGCTAGGAAGAATTCAAGGCCAAATAATCTTGTTAGCATTTTAGCTTTCCTATGTAATATTGTTATCTGCCATTAAATGACCCAAGAAGAAAAGAAATTGCAAAAGGTAATTGGTCCATGCAACTTAAAATACCCTTTCTTTTCTTATCCGCAGACAACATCCAAAAGCATTGCATCGAACCTACAATTATTTCCAAGCATAATAGCATTTATCCCAAATAGAAATGAGGCATTATCCCACCTAAAGCTGGCATTAGCTGTACCAAACAAGTTTCACACTTGCTCATGACCTAAATACCCATCACATTTCCAAACTAGGCTGCAAAGTTTGCATTCCCACATATCAAAATAACATTGTAATTTGTAACTATGATAGGAAAAATAAAAAGATAAATAATTTACCAACCAAATCCAACTTATTTGGATAGTCTTGCATCTTTGAACTTGAAATGCACAAACACATAGCAATAGAAAAAAAAATACAAGGACATTTTGTGAAAGGTCACCAAAATTAATTAAAGAATGCAGTTGCAATGACACATTACTAGCTTAAATTTGGATTTAGCCTACTGCATTATTAAAAAATAGTTGAGCAGCTTATGATTTTAACCAAAACGGAAAGCCCAACGTAGTTAGATATTAATGCATTTTGTAAATATGGTTTTAAATATCATGAGACAAGCTGTCCCATTTTTCTCATGGAACAGGATGCACCACCATCCAACCTTGTCATAGCCCTAGGAACAGGAGATGTTCCATGACACGTTGACCAGGATGTTAGGATGATGGTGAGATGGTCCCATCCCAACAACTGGGATGGTACCCCATCCCGGTGTCCTACGGGACATCCCACCAAGATTTGAACCATGATTCTAAACTAATCACATCATAGATTGTAGCTCAATTTATGACATCAAGATTGTGGTTTAATTATATAATAAATTTTAATATGTTTAAGATAATGTCAACATAATTTAATATGAGTTAGGCTAGACTGTTTCTAAGAGCATCTAGATTCAAAAGAATGTTTTTCACATTTAGTCTCAAATGCTTCCAGGTGAAAATTAGTGATGAACACCTCAAAATCAAAAACCAAACCATTAATTATAACATATGTTGCATAAAATGCCTAAAGACTTAAAAATCATATGTTTGAAGGTCTCTTTCCAAAGCATTAAGCTAGAGCAGATGAATGATAGAAATATAACTGGAAGCGAAAGTATATTATATAATTTACAAATCCAAATCATTGATCTTGATTTAAATATTATACAAACTAAATTTCAACTGAATTGGATTCTTGTTGCTACCATAGATCCAACCAAAAATGTGGCATCACACCATTAAATCATCCATTTGATGCAGAGAGAAACTACCTAAAAAAATGCATGACTTTCTAACTATAGGCATTTTACATAACATAGATCATAATTACTGGTGTGGATTTTCATTTTGAAATGTTCATGGCTATGTTCGCTAGGAAGCATTCGAGGCCAAATGCTCATAAGGATTTAGCCTTCCTCATCTAATTTGGTTACCCACTATTGAGTGGACCCAAGAACAAAAGAAATTCATGAGGCAATTTGTCCATGCAACTTAAAATACTCTTTTCCTTCCCTTATCCTCAGACAACATCTAAATAGCATTAAATCAAACCTGCAATCATCCCCTAGGATAATAGCATTTATATCAAATAAAAATGAGGCACTATCCCACCTAAACCTGGTATCAGCTGCACCAAACAAGTTTGACGCTTGCTTATCACCAAAATACCCATCACCTTTCCAAACTAGGCTGTAGAGTTTGCACTCCCACATATCAAAATAGCTTTGTAACTATGTTAAGAAAATAAAGGACAAATAAATTACCAACCAAATCCAACTTATTTAAATAGTTTTGCATCTTTCAACTTGATATCTGCAAACAGAACAATAGAAAAAAAAAATATAAGGACTTTTTTGCAAAAAAGTCACCAAAACTACTTAGAGAATGCAGCTGCAATGACAAATTAGTAGCTCAAATTTGGATTTAGCCTGCTGCATTATTAAAAAATAGTTGAGCAGCTTATGATTTTAACCAATAGAAAACCAACTTGGTTAGATATCAATGCATTTTGTAAACAAGGTTTTAAATCCCATGAGATGGACCCATCCCATTTTTCTCATGGAATATGATGTGCACCATCCCACCCTGTCCCAACACTTGGGATAGGGGATGCCCCAAGACTCACAACTAGGAAGCTAGGGCAATGGTGGGACAATCCTGTCTTGATACTTGGGATAGTACCCTATCCCGGCACCCCGTGGGATGATTTAAATCCATGGTTGTAAACTAATCATATCTTAGATTATAGTTAAATTATGAAATCAAGATTATAATAGGGTGCAATATAAAACGTAGAGAATAATTTAATACTCCAGCGTCACTTCAATAATCTTTAAATTGGATTTATGATATTATGTCTTTTGACATTGACTAATTTGAATTCCAAACATTCCAGGCTATAGTTTGCAAAAATCATGTATACCTCCTTGTACTGGTTATACTATATCATACCGACAATGAATCAAGACTCAATATGGCTGGTGTATCGAGCACTGGTATGCAGAACTGACCTTCATACCAGTATTAGGTGTATTGAGCCTTACCAGCATGGCACCTATGTAGGGACCAGTACCAAAATGGCAAACCTTGCTCCATGTCTTTCTTCCCTATAGGATCCTAAGTCTTTTTTTTAATGCTAACGCAGTTGGCTTTTTACATGCCATTTTACTTTTAAATAATACATTGTACAGTATGCATCATGGATAAATTTCATGTTTTTTAATATTGGATACTATTTGTCGCTTCGAATCTTTGCTTTCAATTTTGTCTACAATTTAAAAATAAAACGTGTTAGTATCTCCTTGTTACTTCAGGTGCTAGTAGAAGGCCTGCATTTGCAAAAAATATAACGATAAAAAAAAAAAAAAGAAGAAAGATGTGTGATAGCCCAGATTATACTGACCTTGCAGAACACAAAGTATGGCACTGCAGAAACTGCAAAAGTGTCTGAAATTTCTGGCTGTTCTTCTGCTTCAACCTAATAACAGCCAAAAACTACAAAGTTAGATGCAAAATTAAAGTGAGAGAAAATCTACATTTCCTAATAAATCATATAAAGAAAGAGCATATAATAACAAAAATATATTGACTAGAAAAATAAAAAGGATGATACAATCTTAATCAAAAAGTTTATATGACATATGGTTCACTTTTGATGATTCATTTGGTAATACCATATCCATAAACACTTCATGCACTTATATCTTATTTACCTATATGTTTGAACTAAATACAATTCACTTTCAAAATTAAGCATTCCATGGCCATGTACTTAATAAAACAAGATTATCTCAAGTGATTATACAGATGATACAATAATTTTCATTGTCATGATATCTATCATACATGCATTCTTCATTTGTTAATACAATGTAGTGAAAATTAACTTTATGATCTTAAATCTTGCATGGCATTCTTAGTATTAATTGATTTGCTTATCTTATATTTCTGACATAAAGAGATGTAGAATATCTAATGACTTATTATAAAAAATAATGATCTAAATTTTATTATTTAGATTTGAAGCTATAATTTTTTTTTCAATTTATTCCTTTCTTTTTCTTTTTGAAAAAAAAATAAAAAAGAGTCCTTGCTAAGCTGATGATAAAATTACAACAAGCAAGCAAAAGGTATTCAATATATAGTGAAACAAGAAAATCCAAATTTAGCTTCTTACATTACAAACATGTCACCAAAAAAAATATACCAAAGCAAAAAAAGAAATGAGCTAAAGATTGAACAATACATCTCACCCAATGACTCAAGAAACATTGTAACCAAACATGAGTATTAATGGGAAAGCATCCAATATAAACTTCCAGCACATGTAGAACCTAGAATTATGTAATATGTCATTGTACTAGATCGAAAAGAATACCAAGAGGCTTAAGAACCTAGAGATGTTGTATGTAATTCCAGTATTCAAGTTTATGGAGTATGTAATGAGATTCATAAATATTTGACACAGTTTAAAATTTTATATGAACAAAGCATCTAATAAATATTTCATATTCTGGCAATACAAATCGAATTGAGAAACTAAAATAATTATGAAAATATTTTAATATGCTTCCTACCAAATGGTACAATTTTGCATGAACAATTAAAGTGGTTCTCTCTATCACAATAACTTGACAAAATATTCAAAATATTTAGACTGGTTTGTGAAACCACCCACTGGACCAACAGACTTCCACTAGTTAGATATGAAACATTTTGGTTTACATAAATATTTTATCAATTATGAGATAGGAATAACAGGCTTAATATGGCAAATTGTCAGCTTGCAGAAATTAAATCCCTGATTCACCCAGATGAAACCAGCTCAAAGGCCACCAAAACTATGCTCATTCATGGTTATTTGGTGAAGGAGGCATAGTTACTCTTTGAGACTAAAGCATCTGTAATATTTGCAAACCATATTGAGTTTTCAAACCAACATGCTTTTAGTCAAATCAGTCTTGAGTCTTGGAAATCTTGTTCTTCCTATATCCAAGCTAAGGGAGGGGGTTCTCGATTTGTGAAATATGTATAATATACCTAAGAAATTTTGGGTGGAGAAATTACCAGAACACTAAAATAATCGAAGAGAATCGATTGTGAAGTCACTTCTGACTTCAAAAAATCCATTCAATATAGACTTCTAAGATGAAAAGGACTTTTTTTTGGCGGGGGGTTCTTATCATCCATTTTAGAGATGGATTTTTACTTGATTATGATCCCTTACATGCGTTGCTATTATCCCATCCCAACTTTCTTATACCTATCCCACAACCAAACCATTATTAAGCCAAGTTTTCCATTATCTCTGTGTTTTATAGAGCATGCCACCAAACACTTGGTCTCAGACAACCACGTCATAATCCAAATTCAACGTCAAACCGCAACATAAACAGAGTCATAGAGTCCACTGAAACTTGAGCTGTTGCTACATGACAAAAAAGTTACCAACTGGGGCAACCTCTTATGTCTTCCTCTTTAAAGCCCATTCACACTTCCTCCCTTTTTGTCTGTCTGCCTCATGATCATTCTGAATGTTGTTGCTACTAAGTAAAGAAGTTGAACAGTGCCGGTGGGAGCATTTTCCAGTTTCTAGCTTTCCTTTATTTGTTGCTTTCATGCATCCAAGTTTTTTTCCCTTTTACTAATCATTAGACAAATGGCCCATGAATTATCTGCTCTGTCTGCTTCCAAATAATCACCCGGCAGGTTACTGTGATTTCACACACACCTAGAAACTGAGATTATTGCACTTTCCCTGAGTGGGCCATCAATCATTGCTCTTTAGGAATTAGGGTTCTTTCTTTTGATTTTTTTTTCATGTTGGTATATTTTCACCAATATAAAAGTTGACTTGTCATAATGTAACAAAATTATTTAACAAAATTATTTATTTACATAATAATATTTCTTTAACTCGTCTAGATGGTTCTGATGAATTTAAGGCTCATCACATTTAGTTTCCATGGATCGGTAGATCATCAAATTTCTATTTCATACATTTCTTTTGAGAAATATTGCTTCATTCGTGGAATCTAGATTAATTTTATACACCATTACTACATAGGATTTGATTTTTAAGAAACATGAGTATTTTCTATTGTTTGTCCATATTATGTTATAAAAAATGAAATTCTTCTCATCAATTTTTTTTTAAAATGTATATATAATAATTTAAATATCAATACAGAGTTGAATTTAACGGGTGTGATTTTTCTTTCCTAGTTATGCACCTATGCAGAACATAAGTTTAAACTTGTACAAGTCTATTGCTTATGAGAATCATGTTAACATGGCTGATCCTTTAATTCTGAAATTGACAATCAAATGAACATGTTGAAATTTCAGGATAGTAAACTATTTTGCTCTTCAATTGTTTTATCATCTAAATATTGGAGATGAGTAAAGAATTCGAACACTTCAAGTGAGACCAGCAGTGCACCCTTAGCCACTGCATAAACATCATGATGATGCAGGACAACATAGAGGAATGCATCAATTTAGGTGAAGACCCTTTAGAAGACTTAAGGTTGAACTGTAGATCGCTAAAATTTCAGTACCAAACCTGAATTCCAACAGAAGTGAATTAACACGGTGATGTTCATGTAATTTCTATCTAGGTTCCATACCCACTTCAGAATCTCTCAAGATATTTTCTCCTGCACCCGCTTGGTGAAGTGCTTATTATGCTAAATCTTATAAAGAAACCCTGTCCTACATCTGCACCCAAAGCCACCCTCATACCTGTGCTCAATTCAGGTTGCTAGGAATGCTTATAATCATAAACAAATCACAGATGACTAGTAGCCAATTCAGGATCTCAGTACTAGGGCTTTAACTGGGCTTGAAGGGGTTTTAATGATGAGAACCAAAAACTAGTCTTTGCAAGAATTTCTTGAGAAACACTGACATTCAACTCTTTGTAAACTTTGAAGATTAATGGTGATGACATCTATCATACATGGGTAGATAAGGGGCATGTAACATATTCAAATCTAGCATAATATGAGCTATGGTTGAGAAAAGGCTGAAGGAAAGAAATTTTGAAGAAGAGATATTTCTGCTCGAAACACGAAAAGAAGAAAATGCAAGAGAGGAGGTGTATTTCCTAGTAGCCTTACTCCATCATGAGCCTA
The DNA here is from genome assembly GCF_000442705.2 of Elaeis guineensis. Lineage (NCBI taxonomy): Eukaryota > Viridiplantae > Streptophyta > Magnoliopsida > Arecales > Arecaceae > Elaeis > Elaeis guineensis. The sequence continues at coordinate 45,236,456 of NC_025996.2, forward strand.
GGCCTTACACATAGTGGCAAGCCTAGCATGAACAATGCGACATAACACCAAAGAAAATGAAGAACTTCAAAGAGGTTCTGCACAAAAACTGAACAAATAAATAGCCACCCTCCTTTTATAGACTTAATCCTGATCTTACTATTTACTCAAGCTCAGATCTTGCATAACAATAGGCAATCAAAACTTTTCAAAATTCACAAAGTTTGCACACACCAAGGCATTAAAACTACTACATATAGCTGATGAATAATTACCAATGCAAGTCTTTTTAATTTCATCCTATTATCAAAAATCAGGACTTGTAGAGCAGATATACTGGAAAGTGATGAAACAACAAAAACCGATTATATGATAAATTAATTCTTACTAGATTGCTTGAGAGACAAATGTTGCTATCCTATCCGATAGCAAGCTATATTGCTTATTTAGTTGCCTGACATACTGTAGAATTGGAAACCTTGGAAAGTGTATTTTAAAACAGAAGGCAAAAAAATTGAAAGTGAAATATTCAAAATTAGTGGAAAAGGCCGAGGACGTGTGTGTGTGTGTGTGTGTGTGAGAGAGAGAGAGAGAGAGAGAGAGAGAGAGAGAGAGTGTGTGTGTGTGTGTGTGTGTGTGTGAGAGAGAGAGAGAGAGAGAGAGGCCACAAATTTGTGATAGTAAGTGGTAGTTGACAAGGAAAACAGCATAAGTTCCAAAAGATGCGCGACTTTTGAAGATTCCTGCAACTAGGAGTTAAGCGTGGATGGACACCCTTTCACTATCGACTATACAAATTCCCTACAGACACAGGACTGCAGAAAGCTAGTGTAAAGAAGAAAAGTTTTCTCCTTAAACAAACTAATCAGCAGAAATATGCCCATATACAAACAGCAAAGCAAACTTTTTGGAACACCCCATTCTCATAATCATCACCATAGCCCTAATCACATATATATTTTTTCCCACTCAGAAATTCAAATAATTCAATAGATTGATAGCAAATAATAAAACAAAACCTAGAAAAGATATCAACTTGAATCGACCAAATTCTCGATCAAAGGCAAAACCTTTAAAACGTGAGCAAAAGGATTTAAAGAAGAAAGGAATAGCAGACCGTATCAAATAGACTGGTCATATAAATCTCAAAATAGGAGGAGGGGAAGATGGGAGCGGACCCTAAAGAAGAGGGCGTGGGGGAAATCGGTAGCGAGATGGGCGAAGACTTGATCCATCTGCTTCGAGGCCTCGCACCAGGACGCCCAGAAGTGAAGAACGACGGGAGCGGGCCCGCGGAGCGAGTCGTCGAGATCCTTCTTCGACTGCACGTCCTTAACGCTGCCCATCTTCTTCGCTGTTTTCTCTCCGCCCGTCTACTGTTTGCTTTTTTGAGACAGAGGAGGCGGCGAAGGAATGCCAAAAGAGAGCTCCAGAGAGAAGGGGAAAGGCCAGCGGAAGGGTAGTCTCGTCTTCAATGTTTTAGGCCGCTTTGGGTTCTCTTTTTGCGTGAGGCGGAGGCGAGATTCCGGGCGCATCGTATATTTCCCCTTTCGTGCTGGAGAGCGGATGAGGAGGGCCGAAAAAAGGGCAAAAAACAGCACAACACGTGTGACCAACCTGGAGGCTTCCAATTTAGGGACCATCCTGGACCTCAAGCCCGGTCAGTACGGCTCTATGCACCCAGCCGAAATTTTGGTGGGTTCATAAGTCTGTGAATAGATAGGTTTGATTAATGAAACACGGGAGAGAAAAAATTAAACTATTTCAGCTTTATACAAGATCGAACATTTCTATATTAAAATGGAATAAATGAGTTAGAAGTTGAAAACAAAGTACTTATTATATACATTTTTTTTCAGACACAATCTGTCATTGGAAAAAAAAATGATTTAATTTTAAGTATTGAAATGAATATTAAAATAATTAATGAGGTAAGAAAAATTAAAGTAAAAATAGTGAATCTTTTAAAACCTTTTTGTGAAAATAACTTATAATAAACATGCAATAGTTTAGGTTTGAATTAGGGAAGCTTCAAGGCCTTCATATCCTCCAACCGGGCAACAAACAACATGCAATCTGGCAAAATTCGTCGAGAGCCTGGAGACTATTGAAACCTTGGAAGGCTTGAGTTGAGCAACAGTCGTCCAACTGGGTACATCCTGCATCCATCTGCATCTCAAAAGGTATTGTAAACTCGATCGATAAAACAATTCGCATTCCTAAGGGATGATGTTGAACCTTGCTGCCTACACCCTCAAGTCTTGTTCGATATCGCAGGAACTCGGGAAGAGCCATCTGCAGAGAGCTTTGTAGCAGCAAAATGGTGCCCTCTTGCCAGGATTTTCAAGTCTGGCCTCTTGGTTGTCAACTAAATCAGTGCCAAGGTGATGAAGCAAGTTAAGGTCCTCAAATAGTCCATGAACATGGTGGTGAAGCTGACCATGGTCTGTAGAATATATGGTTTGCCATTGTTGAGGTACTAGGATATGTGGTTGGCCTTTGGAGTTTGGACAGGTACTGTCTTTGAAGAAGGCATGGAGGATGGCCTATTTTCAGTTCTTTGACGGTACCTATGATAAGATGTTAATGTGATGGCCATGGTGAACGTCGCCAGAGTACAGAGGAAATTGTCAGAAAGAAGCCAAAGTCACTCTTGACCATGATCCATAACCCTGGCTAGATTTGCTATATATCGCTAGACTACATGGGAAACTGTTAGATAGAAGCCAAAGTCACCCTTAACCATGATCCATAACCCTAGCTAGATTTGCTACACACACACACACACACACACACACACATACATACATACATACATACTAGCTTATAACCTCATTTGATTAATGGGATGTGATTTTTTTAAAATAATTTTTAATTTTATTTATTTTATTATATCTATTTTATATGTATTTTAAAAATATCTTCTAAATTTTGCATATCAAGAGAGGTACATTGTATTCTTCAAATTGATTTTGTAGCATATAATACACTTTATGTAAGATATGCTTATAATTTGTATATTTATTCATGATAATTAGAAAAATTAAGAGTGTCAATGTGAAACAATGACATTATATATAATTAAAAACCAATAACATTGAGTAAATAACAAAATAAGTGTAGTGCATGTATAATGGTAGAAGGAAATTGTATGGAATGATTTAAAAAATCATTATTACAAATCATACCTATATAAACTGTATCAATAATAAGATAATAAAGTTATTCATTATATTATAAAATATGAAAAGATAATTACAATAATAATCAACAATAAATAAAAAAATAATATAAATTAAATTTAAAAAATATCTTAAAAAGAAAATAAGTTATGTAAGCTCAAACAGCATCACTCATTCTCTAATAAGGATTAAATTTTATTATCAAAAATAAAGAAATAACATAAACATCTATGAATATAAATCTAATTATACTAACTCTAAAGAATAATTTTAAATGGCGTAGATCATTTTTACATTAATTAATAATATATCTACTTTCTTTTGACTTATATATATATATAATCCAACACAAAACTTAAGCCATCATCCAAACTTCTCTACTTGACCGCTCCAAGCCTTTGATCCCATCCCATTAAAACTCGATGGAAATTTTATATCCTTTACTCTTATAAATACAAATACCCAACACAAAACCCAAGTCTCCCACTCGAATGGAAGCGTTGAGATGGAAGAAACGGAGAGAAAACTAGAGGGAAAACATGGAGAAATACCCAACACAAAACCCAAGCCATCCTTTACGCTTCTTTGCTTAGCTGCTTCAAGCCTCCCATCAGCACATCCTGGAGCTCCTCCAAAATGAAAAAAATAGAGGAAGCAGGAGAAACATAGAAAAAATCAATGAAAACAAAGAAAAAATTGAAAAAAATTAAAGGATAAGACTTCCTTATTCAGCTGCTCCAAGCCTCCCACCCGATTGACTCTCCTGAGAATGAAAAAAATTAAAAAATAAGACTTTTTCCCACATAAATTGATTTTTTTTTTTTTTTGTTTTGGCTTCTTTTTCTTTTCATTTCTTTCTCTTTTTTAGAGATATGTGGGAAGGAGAGCACTTGAGGGAGATCAGAGGGGTTTCTTAGGTTCCGATTGAGGTTTTGTCTCAAGTATATGGGATTGTACGAGTTGTGGTGGTGTGAGTTGGTCCCTCGAGGTTTTGAGAGCTTCATTTTGATTTTTTTTTTTGGCTTCTTTTGCTTTTCATTTCTTTTTCTTTTCGCTGATCTATAGGAAGGAGAGCACTTGAGGGAGATCAAAGGGTTTCTTAGGCTCTGGCTGTGGTTTTGTCTCAAGCATATGGGATTGTGTGCGTTGTGGCGGTGTAAGTTGATCCCTAAAGGTTTTGAGAGCTTCATATCACAACTCCTTCGTAGACTCCATCAATTCCCTATCCACCCATGGCCACCTCTCCAAGGCCTTCGCCGCCTTCTCCTTCCTCCTTCGTCTCCACTCCTTATCCCCACACCTCCCTATTCACTCTCACGTCTCTTCTCTCCTGCTCCACTGCCCATAGAGCCCTTCCTCAAGGCCAGTAGCTCCATGCCCTCATCCTCTCGCTCGGCCTCTCTGACAACCTTTGATTTTCAAGCTCACATCCTTGCATTCCGCCTTCAACCTCCTTGCTGACACCCACGTCGTGGCCGAAGGAGTGAATTTTTTTTGGTCCACGTGCTCTCTCCCACTCTTTTCAAAATCCCACATGTCAAACGGAGGCTCTGTCGAGCAGAAGCTCTATTTGAATATATATATATATATATATATATATATATATATATATATATATATATATATATATATATATATATATATATATATATATATATATATAACCAAATTAGAATCAGATCGATAGGATTTAGATTTAGATCCGATTAGATCAAAATTTTATAATAGGAGTCTTATATCAATGATCCAAATCGTTGAATGTGATCTACTATCTCAAAATTACTTGCACACAAACAATTATATGTTTTAGAGACCTCTGACCTATACATCAAGTAGTCAAAAATTAGATAGCCTAAATAAAATTTAATTAGATATATTTTTTGATCACTTGATATACAGACTAGAGATCTTCAAATCATATGATTTTTGATATACAAGCAGTTTTGAAATAGTAAATCACATCCAATGAAGTTTTGACCAGATCAAATTTGAGTCCAAATTTGATCAACCTTATCCAAATCTACCTCAATATATATATATATAACATTTATTCTATCACCTAAGTGTTATCTTATAGCTTGAATGAACGTCTGCGCATGCTTGTTTCCAACTTGTGGTCTAAGAAACCCAGTGAAAACTTAGCACCTGCTACTTCACGCATGGAGCTAGTTGGCCATGATATTGAATAATGTCAGAAGTTGGTCTTCCTTCCTAAATTCTAACTGCTGTTGATTTAAGCCCTAAGAAAGATGGATCCCTTGTGCGGACAGAACCGTTGAATCATGCCTTAATACCCACTCTTTTTGGCACTCAACCATCAAGCACATATAATTAACTTGCAATAGATTTTGTTTCAAGAAGATGAACAGAATTTTGGTTTAGGTTTTTGCATACAGTCTCTCCATAAGCGTTCTATTTTCTCTCTTTCTTTTTCAATCAAAATAATATAGGTTGTTAGGATAAAATACTTCTAAGTAGTGAAAACAAAAGGCCAGTTCAAAGAAATTTGACGGCAGAGGGAGGAAACGAGGGAAATTTAAACCACCACCCAGAAGAGGGGTCTAGGGTTGTTAGTGAGCAGCTCAGGTTCGGATCATAATTTGGTCTGATATCCTCTAGCTTAATTAGCAAATGAATGAAGATAGAGCTAGTTTCAACACGCTTAAGCTTGGTCAACTCATGCAGAAAGAAAGAGAGAAAAAATAACGAAAATATCATACATTAGTTTAGTATTATTTATAAAAAAAATATTTTAGATTTCTAACTATTAAAGATGCATACAATTAACCCGCGGTCCCCTCCCTACCCACTAAAACAAAAAGCGCTTTTACGGTCAAAATATATATACACAAAAAGCTAAAGAGAGATCAAAATCTCAATGGATCTTTCATGAGTTGTTAGTCACCCACTTGAGCTCAGGTCATTGTGTAACCTAGCTCGAAATTTGCAAATATTAAAGAAAACCTTTGGCAAACCCTCATCTTACCATATAAATAACCTGCAGTCATTGCAACTTCTTTGGCACGTGCTTTTGGCAGCCAAACACTGCAACATGGCACCAGCAAGTGGTAGATCTGAGAATCTCACTTAAATAGAGGAGCGGTTGCAGCCAAAACTGACTTTGCTAATATTTCATTTAATCCCACACAAAGAAAAGAAAATTTGGCTAATGATAAGTTGAAAAGAAGGCAGAATAAATATAAGCATAAAGGCAGGCATTAAGCCACATTATCGCAATAAGAACCTATAAGATTTTAAATTTCGTAGGATGAAATTATCCCAATTTTTTTATGCAACAAAATGCGTTGCTATTCTACCCTATTCCGATACTTGAAACAGAAGATATTCCAAGATGTCCCGATCAGAATGCTAGGACGCTAGCAGGATGGTCTTGTCCCAATACATGGGCTGATATCCCATCGCAGTATCTGACGGGATATTCTGCTGGGATCTGAATCTGTACCCATAAGCAAACAACTATCATTAAGCTGGGCTAGCTCCCAAATCCATCTTAAATTTCTATGATAACATAGTCATTAACCTCTATGATCTTTCTCCAAAATTTGATAGAAGCAATAAAGCTACCACAAACTGAAATTTTTAACATCAAATAGTAGTTTGCTCAAAATGGCCCTTTTGCTGCATCCGATATGTTGGAATTTCCTCCAAGATCTTCAATGAAACGATACGAGAGAGAGCTGGTCATGGATGCAATGCTTATCATTGTGCTTATAGAGACTGCAATATTTTTAATTTTGTATTTTCCTACTCATCTTTCAAAAGAATCTTAAGAATCACATTTCATTAAACTGAAAGCAAGCATTTCATATATTTTGGTATACAATCTAAAACAATATAAAAAGAAAAAGTAACACAACAAAGTAATAAAATGATTAAGGCTCAACCCTTTCTGCGTGTTTGCAATTTATCTTATTTTCTCCCATCATATGAATGATCTGAAGTTCCAAGCACTGAAACTGTCATTTTTGTAGCTCTCTGGAACAAACCAACTCAAACGGAATTTAGGAATCTCTCCAATGAATTCTATATACATGTCGCTCAGAACTTTTAGCTTAAAAAAATCACAGCTAGAAAATTAAAGTATATAGGATAAATTATGTTTGTAATCTCTGAACTAAGACAAATTTTTTTAAATGATTCATAAACTACAAAAATCTAAACTTTAGTCTCCCAACTTTCTGAACCATTTTAATGTTGCCCTCAAATGAATTCTGACTGTTTTTTCTCACCGAAAGGTTGACGTGACAATCTCCGATGTTGATATGATAAAATTCAGTATTTATGTGGTATTAAAAATAAAAAAAATAATTATTACCCCCTCTCCCTCACGACTCCCTCCCTGCCCTTTTTCGCTGCAGCCACCCCCCACCCCATGCCACCCCCCTTCCCTCCTGCAACTGCACAGCCGCTCTTCTCCACTACAGCCCCCTCTGCCACCCCTCTCCGCTGCAACCCCCCTGCCACCCCTCCTCGACCCCGTCATGCCCCCGTGTGCCCTCATGATTGAAGATGGAGGCCCGAGGACTAGGTGACGGCTTCGAAACTGAAGGCGGCAACAATGGCGAAGGGTACGACCAACGACGTAGAGATGGAGGAGGACGACGGCCGTGATGCCAACGAAGAGGAAGAAAAAGGTCAAAGCCACCGTCGTGACAATAGCCTGAAGGACGAAGGAGATGATGCGGACGCCAAACTTGGACTTCACCAGCGGCTGGTGCGGGTGCATCATGACAAAGGGAGGAGAACTGATCCTCTGCATTGAGGCAGAGCGGGGCACTAGCGCACAACCCACCGACATCGAAGAGGAGGGCTGGGGCAAGCGAGGGTGCAGTCAGATAGAATGCGACCGAAGGCACGGTGGGGCAGGAAGGCACCAGAGGTGCAGATGAAGTGATCGATCAAGAGGAAGGAGAAAGAAGAACGAAAAAAAAAAAAATATTTTTAAGCACCAAATTTATAAAAAATAAAAATAATAATAAAATATTATTTTTTTATTTCAAATCAGTATCGACGATTGTGACATAAGCACCGGTGACTGCTATATAGGATTTTCGATGCGAGAAAAATATCAAAAATGAACGAAGAACAATATTAAAACAATTCAGAAAATTTGGAGACTAAAATTTAGATTTTTATAGTTTAAAGACTATTTAAAAAAATTTGATATAATTTAAAATTATAGACATAATTTATCCAAATATATATAAATCCATTGCCTAATTAATGCTCTACAAATATGCAAGCAATAAGATCACTGCAGTGCGCTTTATCTTGCACTTTGGAGTTGCACTTTTTGGTCTCATGTACTCTGTGCATTATATGCAGCTGCTAGTCAATACAAACAAATATGCACTCATGAAAAATGATCTTGTATGCATATCTTGGAACACATTCAAAAACAAAATTTTTAATTACCAAAAAAACTGTTTTCAGCAATAGAAATCCGACAAGAGAGATACCAAATAATATAGGTTGAAGAACAAAGTATCCAATCTGAAATGCCTTCAGATTTCTGTTATATCATAGGGCACCTTTCAGATATATCTAAGAAAGATAATGGTAGTTCACTTAATCAACAAAAACCATTTAAATGGAACTTGTGCAGACAACGAGAAGAAGAGCTTCCAATCTGAAAATCATATTTACACAGAAGTAGGGATCCCTTGGTTGATGTCTTTGTGTTACCTTCACCATGGAGCAACTACTGTAGTATTGAAATGATGTTCTGCAGAATGACACGCTTCCTCAGCTTCCTGCACATCCTTTTGTAATTTCGATATCTTAGTATCATTAATCTTCCTTTGCATTATGACCAACTCTCTGCTCTCCCGGAAATGGGTTAGATTTTGTTCCACATCCATGATAGTTCTATCTAATTGAACTGCTAATGCATCAAGCCTGTCATTCTCACCTTTTCTCTCTACGATCTTTCTTTGCAAGTCTGCTTTTTTATTCTCGGATTGCCTTTGATTACTTTGTGTCTCTAGCAACTCCTCTAGGCAGGCACGTAGACGTCCAACATCAAATCCATTCGCTTCTAAGGGGCCAAGAGCCTTCAACCTTTCTTCAAAAATGGATCGGTTATCAGCAATGTTTAATTTGTGAATGTTAGCTGCCATGTTTGCAAATGATACCATGAGACCTATGGCCATTCCTTCTCGAAATTCCATAGAGTACTGCTCCAATGGGCGGAAATGTGGTTGTTGTGGGATTATATGGAATATATCCATCGCTTCAATTGATTCCCACATGGAAGAACTCTTCAAAAATGGTAATATTACCTCTTTCAAAGATGAATGACTGGATGATGGATCAATCAAAGCCTCCTTGTTCTCATCAGAAGTTCTCTTTGATGGTGACTCACTAGGATTAAGCCCTTTATATGAAGCAGCGTTATCTTTCTTGGAAACAGATACAAGAGATCCCTCTTCTGCTCTAGTTGCTGCTTTGTTACGCTGAGAATCAAAAGTTAAGATTTCATCAAGCCTCATGCGAAATGAGCTTGCTAACATGAATGACAATTGTTGTGTTGTGGAAACCTTGATCGGTGTATCAACTTGAGCTAATAATTCTATCTGAGGCATGGTCTGTCTGTCTTGCAATACATCAATATGTTGATCAGTTTGACAGATGCTGACAGCATTACTAGTTGGAGAATCTGAAAGAGAAAATGCAATGCATCAGACAAATACTACAAACATGAAAATTTCAATATTATTATTCAGACATACCCCGCATATTCACAAGTAGTGGGGAGTCTTTGTGCCCCGTTGCTTCATCATGATGACCATGTGCTCGAGTTTCAACAGATGCATCACCAGACTGACCTTGATTTGATTGCTCAACTTCTTGCCTTACATGCTCTTCTTCAGCAACTTCGTCAGGCAAATCTTCTGCTTGTTCTGATTCTATGCCTGCAAGTTGAATGAGCAGTTTTAAGCCACAGGGAGCATAATGCATTAAACTTAAAAATGGCAGAACATGCAAACTATGGAGACATGCATGTGAATGATACTTCTCTTTGCAGGCCTGCCTCTCCTTCTTGTCTTTATCTCCTCTTGTGAAAATTGTTTCATGCTCTGGGAACAAGGAGGAAAAAGAGTAATGGGAAAATTGAATCATGAAGTCCAAAACACAATTATTATCAAACCAGCTACAAAAGTGAGGTCTCACAACAACTTCAGAGGACTTTTTCTGTCGATGTGGGCACCGAATAGCAAGCTTCTTTATTCGCTTCATAGAACCCTCTCTAGGACCACAGGAAACTTTACAGCTTTCCCATTCTGTAATCGGGAGGAACTTGTCGGCCTCATCATTAACTGGAGAATGGTTGAAGCCAGATGCTTTTGACTGATGTTCTGATCCCTTGTATGTAAAATCAGAAGGCTCATTCCTCCCGGTTAATGATTTAGTTACACCATTCATCTCAGTCATGTTTTGCCTACAATTAAGCTCCATTGATGAGGGATTTCGTAGTAATTTTGTCGCAATCTTCTCAGGGGAGGTGCTTTCAAGACGCTGCAGCACATCCAATGAAGAGAGGCTATCTTCTAGCAAAGGCTTAGCAACTTGGGATTCTGCCTCCAACCCCAATGGACTTTTTGAAGAAAAACGACCCTGTGAGTGTAACTTATAATCAAATAACTTTCCTTGCTTTAATTTTCTGCAAGGATGAGAAAAGCTCATCTGAACTCCAGTGTCCAATCCGTCAATCTTCTTACACTTCAAACGCAGAACAGCAGAAAGAGGAATGCATCTGACATCATCATCATCATCACTGGATGTTGATACTGTAATAGGAAGGCTAGATCTTTTGCCAGCATGTGATTTCCTTCTACATCCAGCGGACCTGGCTCCACCGAGCATTGGTGATTTTCTATTCTTGTCCTGAAATTTGAAAAGAAGAGGCCAATAAATAATTAGGAGGCACAGAAAAAATTCCATATACATTACCAAGCAGAACGATCACAAAGATGCAAAAATCACTGCATCAGAGAATGAACCACAGGAATATGAAATCCTATTATACATGACCATGAATTTAGATGTTCGTTGCCATGCTTGAACAACCACAAATTTAAAGTAAAATCGTCAACCACTCCATTACTAACATGTAATTTTCTTCCAACTTTGGCGTATACCTGTACATTGTTTCCAGTTACATAAAAGCGGAAAGAATATCTCTTAAAGACTCTAGCTTCTCTCTGTGTCAGAGCCATGACCCAGGAAACTGACAGGCTTTCATTTGCTAATATACTTGGTATGGATCATAGGATAACCAGAAGTTCACATTAGCAATACCGATTCTTTTGAACCCAAAGAAAAGCAAATTGTACTTGAAAATCCAGAAAACTAAAAACAGAACAAAAACAAGAAATCAATTTAGGGTGGTCAAGATGGAGGGTTTCAGAGTTTTTAAAAAGACCAAGATGCCCAGATATCTCAGCTTTTATACAACAATCAGGATATCTAAATAGTGGCCAATACAGTAAGAACAACATCAACTATCATCTTGGCATTGTGTATGGTAGACAATATCCATGAAAAGAACACATGTTCAAATAGCCTAAGTTGATCATAGCATCTTGGCCGATATCATGGGACAACCACGTGATATAAAAAGAGGATGATTTTATCCAAACAAACGACAATACATGTTTGATCTCATGCCCACATTGATGCAGTGTATTGCATTGTATTTGTATTGTATTCAATTGTATTGTGTGGTGACAAGCCATATTAGCAAGTGCCCGACAGCAGCATAGACCTATATATCATCCAATACCTAGGCTGCTAAAGAATACCATGTGTCACATTGAATTGCTGGCAAGACTCTGAGATAATAAATATTTTGTAGAATGCAGCATTGAGTTGTAGGTGATAGGGAATAGAAATACTACAAGGCATTGAGAGGTTGACATATGAAACAGTAAGAAAGCGCTAACTTGAAGCAATACAATACCTGGGAGGAATAGCTGATCCACTGCCCATCCTCCAATACCTGGCAGGATCTCATTTCCGAATGATTAAACTCCATCTCCTCCTCATGGTGCTTCAACTTGACAATGTACTTTGACCCATTAAGAATCTGAGAAACAACTCCAAGTGACCAACCACCATGGTAAAGCACCTCAACAACATCATGTAAGCCAAAATTCTCATCTTCTGATGCAGGTGGAGGTGCAGGCCTAATGTATTGAGCATCAACAATCTCCGTCAACGACTCTCTGTCAGTGACAGCTCTCAGGGTCTTGTAATCCACCAAAAATATGGACTTGCTGATAACACTTCCAATCATAGCAGCAAACCAAGCAGCTCCATAGTTCTCTCTTTCCTGGCTGACCTCAACCTGCTCTCCCACACTGAACAGTGGCTCAGCAACTTCCTATGAGGTGAAAATATGTAAGCAAACTTCCAGCCTTAACGTGAAATGGGTTTCACAAAAAATCAAGCGTTTTCCATTGTGAAGAAAATTTGATTTGCCTTCCCAATTGAGTGCACATAATGCAGTTAGAAGTGGATTCTGTTGGAGTTTTATTTGCAATAAAAAAAAAAGATTTAAATTTTTCTTATCTCCAATTGTTAGTTATTTAAAAATGTCAAAACTCTGTTTTTAACTTTAACTGCTCTCTCCAAAGAAATACGACCCTTTGGAAAAGAACAGTAGTTTCCGAAAAATATGATATTTCTGAAACATTGTATCTCTTCGAAACGATGACGCCTCCTCGGTAATCTAGACAGAGTCTATAAATAGGCTTTGGATCCAACTATTTTAAAAATAATAAAAACTCAATCTCTCTTCATGTTCTGTCCCTCTCTATTTCTTTCTGAGATAGAGACCATCTTTCTTTCTTTTTCCACTCCTTGTTCTGGGCATCTAAAAAAAATCTTTTGGATCAGCTTCCCCAACAATCGTGCTCGTTAGAGGAAGATTGGACTGGGCCAGGTTATTGTACCTTGAGGATAAGATTGCCGATGATCGTGCTCATTGGAGGAGGATCAGACTGAGCTGAATCATTGTACCTTAGGGATGAGATCGCCAAAGACCGCACATAGGAGGCAAATCGCATTCTTAAGGCAATGTTTCACATGCCTCAATTCAGGCAACGTTATCTTAATCTTTTTCTTATTTTAGTACTTTGTTTTTCCTTATAATACCATCTTAAAATCATATGAATAGTAATAGCAATTTCTAGATGTTTTAATCGATTTTTACCAACAGTCTAAGAATGCGATATTGATAAAACTAGAAATTATTATTCGTTGCTTAGAATTAATTTTAAATTGATTGCATAGTATCAAAAGTTTTAGTATTTATCATTTAGAGATTGTTCTTTTTAAGATTTCATATTTATTAACAAACTTATTTGCTCTAAAAATAGTTCAGATTATTTTTCTATAATTTTTAAAAATGATACAGAAATTTTCTGCGGTTCTAAATTCTTTGCAGAATTTTTCTGCAACTTTTAAAATGGTGCCGAAATTTTTTGCAGATTGAAAATTCTATCCAAAAATTTTCTATTGATTTTAAAAAAATAGTGCAGAAATTTTGCTACTATTTTAAATTCCGTGAAAAGTTTTTTACAACCTTAATTTCTGTTTAAATTAATTTCTACAGGCTTTAAATTCTGTATAGAAATTTTTCTACAATTTTAAAATCTGTGCAGAATTTTTTGTCTCTTTAAAATCTGTGCAGAAATTTTTTGCATATTCAAAAACAGCACAAAAATTTCTATTGCTCTGAACACTATGCAAATTATTAGTTACTCTTTCAAAATTCATATTGCTGCTATATTTAAAAACGTGCAGAATCATATAATTATTCTATTTGTCATATTCTTAGTGTAATTATTTAATTTTTCTCTTATTATTGTTCTTTATTGCATTTATTTTGAAATCTAGAATTGTATCATTGTAAGCCATTAATTAATTACTCAAATATATAAGACTAAACCCCTTGAAACTTGTTTTTGTAGAACCAACTAAATAACCAAAACATCATAAATGGCTTCTTTTGATGATCATAGTGCAATTGTATCTGAGAAATTTAGTGGATCATTCTTTAGAAGGTGGCAAAGCCAAATAAAATATTGGCTCACCACTTTGGGATTGATTTCTATCCTAGAATTATCATATCCTAGACCTTCCTCAGGATCAACCTCTCCTAGTCCTCAAGATTCTGGATCTTCTGGTCCTCATTCAAAAAATCCTTGAAGAAATTGATTTTCATTACTGCCATAGGATCCTTAGTGCTCTATCTAATTCTTTATATGATGTGTACCTTTCCATCAAATCGATTAAGGAGCTTTGAAATGCTCTTGAAGTGGAATATGGAATGAACGATGCCAGTCTTAATCGGTTCGCTGAATCCAAGTTCCGTAAATATACCATGGTGGTTTTCAAATTTATCACTATCCAAATCCAAGAGTTTCAAGATCTTCTTAGAAATACTAAACTAAAAGATTTTCAATTCTCTAAAAGCTATAAAGTCCAATCTTTGATTGGTTCTCTCGATCTTAAATCAATCTTTAGATATCTTTTTTTCCTCGATGGTGCTGTTGTAGCTTGAAAATCTTTCAGGCAAACCATTATATCTCGGAGCACCATGGAGTACGAGTTGATTACTCTAGATACCACCTATACTGAGATAAAGTGGATTAAAAGTCTTATCTCATACCTATTTTTAATACCTAAGCCAGTTCTGACTATATCAATCCATTATGATAATAAGACCATAATTGAACTGACTAATCAAAAAAGTACTAATAAAAAGATGAACCAGCATATCCAAATTTATCATAATAGATTTGTAAGACAACTCAAAAAAAAAATATCATTTCCTTGAAATTTGTCGTCTGAGAAAAACTTGACAGATCAATTAACCAAGAATTTGTTCAAAAATAGAGTCCTAGAATCATCGAGGGGATAGAGCTTAAGCCCACTATGTGGTCACCAACAGTGGATACCCAACCTCTATGATTGGAGATCCCATGAATGAGGTTCAATGTGATAAAAACGAAGCTAATTGAGTGATCCTGCCAGCGCACATTATCGGAGTATATCTCCTCCCATCCCTATGATGAGTGTTCTTATCAGTCACAAAGTAATTTATAAAAGATAAGCTAAGCTCTTAATGAATCTAAGAAAGAAAATCTACAGGGTGTTAGATCACAAATATTTTTGGAGGACTTATCTATGTGAGAATTGTTGTATAAGCCGTGACTATGGATTTGGGCTAATCCTAACAAAATTCTCATAAAAAAATAAGGTACCAAGTGCAAGGCTTTAACTGATGCTGATCGCATAAAGACCCATTTGATCCGTACTATGTGTATGATAAGTTGAAGTATGAGTTAAAGGATCTAATTCAAGATCTAATCCACTATGATTCCTTCAGATGGATCCTATCAACACTAAGTAAAGTTCAAGTCTAGAGAATACCTCACCTATTGCATAGTATAAGATGCCTAAATATTAATCTTTATGATTTTCAAAATTTAAATCTTTTGTAGGGAATTGTAGAGTTTTATTTAAAATAAAATAAGATTTAAATATTTCTTATCTCTAATTTTTAGTTATTTAAAAATGTTAAAACTCTATTTTTAACTTTAACGACTCTTTCCAAAAAAATACGATTCTTCGGAAGAAAACGTTAGTTTTTGAAAAAAAAAATATGATATTTTTGAAACATCTTCGAAACCCGCCTCTTTAGTAATCCGAACATAGTCTATTTGATCCAACTGTTTTAAAAATAATAAAAATCCTATCTTTTCTTATGTTCTATCTCTCTCTATTTCTTTTTGGGAGAGAGACCATCTTTCTCCTTTTTTTTTGTACTCATTTTTCTGGGTCAGCCTCTCCAACGATCGTACTCGTTAGACGATGATCGGAGTAAGCCAGATCGTTGTACCTTAAAGATGAGATCGCCGAAGACCCGTACATAAGGGGCAAATCACATTCTTGGGGCAGCATTTCACACGTCTTGATTCAGACAACGTCTTCTCAACCATTTTCTTATTTTAGTACTTTATTTTTTTATAAAACCATCTTGGAATCATATGAACAGCAATAACAATTTCTAGATGTTTTGATCAATTTTTACCAATAGATTCAAATGCTACAACAAAACCACAGAAAACATATAGCATTCAAACGCATTTCCCATGCAATCAAAAGTTAATGGGAAAGATATGGATTAATGCATCAAGCAAAATAACTAAGCAGCATCGCTGCAGTACCTTAATGGCCCTTTTCCTTCTGTCCATGGATTAAGTATCATAAAACAGCAAGGATGGGAATTTTAGACGTTTCCCGAATACGGATCATAACATACCAAAGGTGGGAACTTTATACGTTTCCCAGTTCCGTATCACTAACTATAGAATCAGAACTTACCAAAGATGGTAACTTCATACCTTTCCAAGTCCCATTTCGTTGACTGCAGTTTCAAAACGTTCCAAAGATGGCAACATTTTATAAACGTCAAGACGTTTACCTGGTCTCGAGCGACGATCCATCGTCCACGTACCCATTCCAGCAGCGGCCGGATCTCCGACGGCCGGAAGTCCATCACCTCTCTTGTGTTGGGGAAGGACACTGTAAACCTCCCAGAATCCTCTCCGTGAAGCTTGGACACCACCCCTGCCCACCACCCATCATTGTGAAAAACCTCGACGCGCTGCAATACCTGATAACGAGTGGGGGAGAGCGCCGGCGGAGGCGGCGGGCGGACGTGGGACCGGCAGACGATCTCGTGGAGGGGCTCGGATGGATCCGCATCGGAAACAAGAGAGACATACTCGACGGAGTAGTGGCGGCGGGGGAGGGATCGGACGACCGTGGCCTCATACCATGCTCCGCGGAATCCCTCGTCGTCGCTGCGTACCTCGACTTTGGCCCCAGCGCCGAAGCCCCCGCCGCTGGTCCTCCCACCGCTCGAAGATTCTCCTCCTCTCCGAGTCCGTGCCATTAGGTTTAGGGTTAGGGTTTGGGACGGGATTTTTTTTTTTGGCGGGAATGGAAGAGGTAAAGACCTGGAAGAGGTGAGGTGAGGTAGCGGGGCGAAATGGTACTCTTTTATATGGTCTTTTATAAAAGAACTGGGAAACATCTTTACATTCCAAAAAAAAGAAAAAAGAAGACTGTTTAGAAGATTTTATTCTCAGCAGATCAGCAATCAGTTAAATATCATCATTTTTTATTTTTTTTATTAAAAATATTCTATAATTTAGACTCTGCTTTTTTTGTTATTTTTAAAAAAATAATTATTTTATTACTTTCTTCCACCTTAGTCTTGTTGCCTTATCATCCTCCATAGGTGTATACATTTTTTTATTTTATCATAAAAAATTCATCATCAAATAAAATTTTTAAAATAAAAAAAATAATTTTAACATCAAAATTAATTTTAATAATAATTTTATAATTTATTATTAAAATTTATATCTTTAATGATGATATTTTAAAATAATCACCACAAATATATACCTTTAATGATAAATTGCTCATTAAAAATCTATGTTTGTAATAGCAATATATTATGTTATTATAACTTTAGTGTCAAAATCGATATTGATCAAATCAATAATGATAATTTGATAATTTATTACTAAAATATATATCTTGAGTGAAGATATTTTAAAATAGTTAATATATATAAATCTTTTAATGATGGATTGATAAAGTGGTTATTCAAACTCTATATCTTTAATAATAATTTTATGATGAGCTTATCGAGTGGTCATTAAAATTCTACCTATAATACTAATGTATTATGTTATCATTAAAATCTTATATATTAATAATGAAATAATGATATTATTAATAAAACTATCAATTATAATACTATTTGGGCAATACATATGCTAACCACTAAAATAAGTATAGATTCTAAGTTTATATTGGTATGCTATTAAAATCAAGTCAATCATTGTGAAAGTTAGAGTAGAGATTAGAAAGATGATGAAATGTATCTACCACCATATGATTTTCACCAGATGCTTGATAAAGTTTTCAAATAAATTAAACTACTAAAATTCATGCGCCCCATCAAGATTCAATTTAACAAAGGTGAGTATATATTATGTTTTTACTTGAAATTTTTTGATGGATTAAATATTTATTTTCAACTTAATTTAATTCGATCTATTTAATAAATAAATTATATAAGTTAAGATAGTTTATAATTAGAAAAAATAATTTTCAATGTGAAATCACTAAAAATATTGCAAGCAAAGTACCATAACCAGTTGATGGTCTAACATGTAATTATTTAAAACCTGTATGGGACCAATTTAACCAAGGATTTGGACCACTGATCCAACTTGATTTATATTAAAAATATAAAATAAAATTATTATATATAATATAAATTATTAAAAAGTATTCTATATTAAATATTATTACTTATTTATTACAATATGAATAAAAAGAATCATGAATTATCTATTTTTAAATGACTTTAGAAAAAATATATGTGATTATAGAAATATGTTGAAATTAATGATATTTTAAATATTTTAAATATTTTTTTTAAATATTATAAATAATAAAAATATTTATTTTTTATATTTTATAGAAAAAGATGATTAATTTTTTTATAACATCAAAATAAATATATTTTATAATACGAAAGTTCTAAATAAGTATAATAAACCATCGCTTCATACTTAAAGCTAATATTATTATAATGAATAAGTAGGCAAAAATTTAAGTGGTGTCAGGTTCAATCCTAAATTTTTTGTTGGTTTATTTACCAATAATATTTCAATCTTTTGTCACCAGAAAAACTCATCATAAATATTTATTTTTAGTGATCACTTCCATTTCATTATTAATTATATCAACTTGTGACCAACAGAAATCCATCATTAAAAAATAGCAACAATATTAAAACCTCATTAAAACTCATTTTTTATCATTAATTTCTTATCGGTCATCATTTTTGGGCTCTTCAATATTATTTTTCAATTTTTCACCATAAATAAAATCATAATGTCTGTCTTTAATGGCCATTTGCATTTTGTCACTGATATAGTAGTTTTTTTTATAAATTTTATATTTTGATCACTAAAATTTTTGCCATAATGCATACCTAGTGATGAAATATTTTTTATTACTATAATTTTTGAAGATCCTCGTTAGGAGTGCAAATAAGTCGGGTTGCTTACGAGCTTCCGAGCTCGATTCAACTCAGTTATTACCGAGCTCGAATAATTTTTCAAATCAAGCTCGAGTAACAAAATACTCGATTCAAAAGCTCGCGAGCCTACTCGAGTTTATATATATTTTTAATAATATTATTTTATTTATATTATATATATATATATATATATATATATATATATATATATATATATATTAATAGTAGGCTAAAGCTTGATTTCGAATTTGAGTATGGCTTGATTGATATATGAGTCGATCTCATATTTTATCTATTTCTCATCAAGCCAAGCTCGAGCTTGGATAGTAAGATTCGATCGATCTCAAATTGAGTTTCGAGTTCGAATATTTTAAATCGAGTCGAACTCAAACTTCCAACTACTTGACTCAGTTTGATTGCATTCCTAGTCCTCAGCCTCCCAATACATAAGCAGGATCCTCTTCTTTGCCTCCTCTACTCCCTCTCTGGTGTCGCCGCCTCTTCCTACTCAACCTTCCTCTCCGATGACGATGCAATCGCCACCTATTGTCCACTGCTTACACCTCAAGAGATCCATCAAGGAAGAATGACCTTCGAGAAAAGAACAAAATGTTAGAGGTAATTAATGGATTTGCCATCCTATTCAATATGAAAATGAATTTGAAAGTTGATATATTTGCTGCACCAACTATGTACATAACCGATTACTAGTGATCAAATCTAAGCCATCCATATTGAATTGGATGGCCATGGATACAATAATGAAAAAGACTCAAATAATGTTCGAAGTTTCCGTAGGAAAACCAGGTGATGTAATAATGGAGAAGAGAAGAAGTTAAGGAGGCAAGTTTTGGGAAGCAGGGTTACTGAGGCAAGTTTGGGAAGTTAAGGAGGCAAGTTTTGTGCTTAGCGCGCTGATCTTTTTGTGTATTATTCTAATGAAGATTGTGATGCTGTTATAAATTCGAATTGAATGTGATACAAAAAACAAGTATGCTGCAGTGATTTTATCTTGGAGGCCTCACGATTTAGGAGATGATGGTGGAGTTGCAGGCGGATTTTTCGAGCATTAATTGGACCACAGGAGAAGGCAGGCGAGAGGATGGGACAGAACATTGGGCGAGATGGGTGGGGTTAGAATGTGGATGTGGTTGTAGAAATTAATATGCTGGGATTGGATCCACTGCTTATTTGTCTATGAGGCAATATCCGGACTGTTAGGAGATCAGTTTGCATGTAAAATTTGTATGCAAACATGCACTAACCATCACCTATTATCAGTTTCAAAAACTTTTGAAATGGTGTGGAGATTGATTTCACTCAAATTCTGATCTAAGAATTTCATTCGCTTGATAGGTGATCGGATGGTCCGTCTTTGGCATATTTATGCACAAAATTTAACTCTAAATTAAATTTTTTTTTTATTTTTTATAATTTTAAAATAAAATCCCAGTTTTTTGGTACAAATCCAATCCTGATTAAAGTAATGGCTAAATTAATTCCATTTGCGTTAGATAAGTCCAACTTTGATCTAAGACTTTTTTTTTCTAAAAAATTAAAATATGATAAATCTATGCTGATACTGTTATGAAAATGATTTACATACCCTGCTTATAGTACACTTATTTAAATATATGAGTAAATTTGAAAATATCAAATGGTGCACTAGAAGATATGCGCTAAATGGCATTTTAATGCAGTTTTTTCAAAGACAAAAAAAAAAAAATCAACATATATAGACATATTTGAAAAAGGAAGTCATAAAGGAAAAATTGTTCCTTGAAAAATCCCTCTACATGCTTGAAGAAGTTTTATTTTAATTTTTTATATGAACTTTAAATTTAAAAATATTTTTTAAAATAATATAATATGAGTTAATAAAATAATTAATAAGTTTCTTAAATCATCTTTTTTTTTTTTTGAAGGATTTCTTGCCTACATGTCCTCTTAAATGTGCGGATTTATATGAATATATTTTTAAAATTGATATTTACATATATTATATATATATATATATATATATATATATATATATATATATATTTTTTTTTTTTTTTTTTTTTTTTCAAACGTATATTCATCATCACCCACTACCAGTTTCAAAAACTTTTGAAATGTTGGAGACTGATTTCTGGCGGATTCTAGTTCATGAATTTCACTCCACTTGATGAAAGATCAAATATTTTATCTTTGGCATATTTAGGCACAAGATTTGACCCAAATCTAAGATTTCTATGTTTTATTTTTTTACTTTTTAAAAATCAAATCCCAATTTTTGGTACAAATCAAATCTTAGTCAAAATGATTGCTAGCTTGATTCTTTTTGCCTGGGACAAGTCAAGATTTGACAATCCAAGGTTTTTTTTAAAAAAATCCAAATATGATGAATCTATATGAATTTTATTAAAAAATAATTTATATATCCTATCTATAATACACTTACTTGAATATATGAGTATACTTGATTAAAAATATCAAATAGTATACTTAAAGATATGAGCTAGGTGGACTGTCAAATGGTGCAGTTTTTGCAAAGACAGGACACATTGGAAGAGGGAACCGGTGGGGAGGAAAAATTGTTCATCAAAACATCTCTCTATATGCATGCAGAATTTTTTTTTAAATTTTTTATATGAGCTTTAAAAAAGATAATTTTTCAAAATAATATAACATGGCTTCAAAAAATAATTAATAAATTTCTAAAATAACTCTAACTATGATTTTTTTTTTTTAAGGCTTTATTGCCTACACACCCTCTTAAATGTGGCAATTTGCGTAAATATGCTTCCAAAATTAATGTTTGTGTGTATTGCTTTTTTTATATCCCTTTTTTCCTTTTTTTGCAATAGGTACTCATCAACGTCTACTATTAGTTCCAAAAAAAATTTGAAATGTTTAGAGATGATTTCACTCAGATTCAGATCCATGAATCCTATTCCACTCAATGGATAATCTAATGCTCTATCTTAGGCATATTTAGGCACAAGATTTGCCTCCACTCTAAGATTTCCTTCATTCTGGTTAAGTGATGACTAAATCGACTCCATTTGCCTTAAACAAGTCATCTATGTTTTTTTTTCTCTTAAAAAAAATCAAAACATGATGAATATGTGCCGATTTTATTAAGAAAATGATTTACATACCCTATCTAAAGTATACTTTCTTGAACATATGAGTATACTTATTTGAATCATAAGGCAATATCCGAGCTCGATGAGAAAAGTCATGAAGGTGGGAAGGGGAAATTGTTTCTCGAAAATTTCATCTACATGCATGAAGAAAAGTTTTCTAACTTTATATGAACTCTAAAAAAAAATTATCTTTTAAAAAATAATATAACACATCTTCATAATGAACAAGTTTCTAAAATAACTCCAAATTTGATCTTTTAGGGTATGTTTGGTTGGGTTATATTAGATTATTAGATAATCTGATGGTTTTTAAGAATTATTTATCTAAAAAAATGATTGCAAAGTAAAATAATTTTTACTGCATTTGATTGGTGAGAAAACTACTCAAGAAAATAATATTTTTGCTGATCCAAAGATTGACTTTAATGAAGATAAAGAGTTTTGAATATAAGTTATGTGTTATTCAAATTTAAAGAATTTGAATAAGGATTAAATCAATTTTAAAAGGTAAGTCTAGTCTAAAAATTAATTTGGAGAAGAAGGCTAAAAAACTACTTTTGACATGTCTGGCATGCAAACTGAGCTGACCCAATTTTAACTAAGCCGATCTAATGGCAGAGAACAGTCAAAAGATAGAAAGACTGAAGTTTCATAGAATAGTTCAATTAGCTGATCCAGTTCAAAGTGAGCCGATCCAGTTTAATTGAGCCAATCCAATTTCATACTGAGCCAACGAACTGAGTAATGAAGTAGAAAAAGACATGTCAAAAGTAGCCTGATG
This sequence comes from Elaeis guineensis, assembly GCF_000442705.2. Classification (NCBI taxonomy): domain Eukaryota; kingdom Viridiplantae; phylum Streptophyta; class Magnoliopsida; order Arecales; family Arecaceae; genus Elaeis; species Elaeis guineensis. Next base: position 45,259,691 of record NC_025996.2, read on the forward strand.
CCACTGAGCCGACTCAGTTCAAAACTGAGCCGATTCAGTGAGGAACTGAGTCGACTCAAAGAAAACTGAATCGATCCAGTAATCTGTAACAATTAATTTTTTATTTTATAAATTTTTATCTTCATTGTCTCACAACGACTACTTCAGTCCTTCCAATGGCTAGAATACTTTTTCCAGCCTCTGTTAAACCTATTTGAAAGTAGAGAATCAAAGAAAAAAGAAAGAATATGAATTGAAAGAAGAAATCATTCAAGTTTGAGAGCTTCATTGAATATCCAAGAAAAATAGAGAAAAGAGAGAGATTCCAGTACTAATTTTAGAGGACATTCAAGAGTTATCTTCAACACCATCTTCAACATTCTCTCAGCTTCAAAGAAAGAAAAAGTCAAGCATCAAAGAGCAATCCTTCAGCCTCTTCATCATGCTTAAAAAGAGTTTTCTTTTTAGTCTTGTTTTGTGCTGAATTTGTATTTTTATTTTTTTATAAATTCTTTTGAAAAAAAAAACTTGGGATTAAGGTTGGTTTAAGCCCGTAATTGGACTTATGTATGGTTGTAGTTGGTAAGCTAAGATTAAAATCAACTGGATTGATAGTGAGCCCAGAAAACTATCGGTGTAGGGTTGTAGTTGGTGATCCTAAAAAAATTAACTGAATTTGTTTGTAAGCCTGAAAAAACAAACACACTGTAATTAAGGAAGAATTATAGCAAAATTCTTAAGAAAAGCTTAGAGAGTGGTAGGAACGGGTTGCTCCGAACCACTATAAATTTGTATGTTTGTGTTGTGCTTTATTGTGTTTCATTTACATACTTTCAATACTTAGCTTAGTTTTTATTCTGCTGCTACATATTGTTGTTATTAGATGCATGTCCTAAAAGTCAATATGACTGACACATTATAATTAATCTAGGACACAATTTTGTACTTAATACATTGATATGATCAATAAAAGGATAAGTTCATTTTTCATTCAAGTGTAATGTACCCTTGAATTATCTATGAAATTAATTTTCAATACATATTCTCAAGGTATTGAGAATTAGAGATATATATTTAATTCCTAAATATTTCTGATCATAGGATCATCATGAGGATAATGATCAATTCGAATAGACTGACACATAGATCGCTTCCTTCGGGATAGATGGATCTCTAGTCTATAGTGTAAAGATATTGGATGATGAGTGCGGGTAGGTATTAGAGAATAACTAGTACTGAGCGTGACCATATGAGAGATTACTTGAATTTTTACTCGATCGTCAGTGATCGTCTCGATGCTATAGTTGTGTGACGAGTTATTTGACCTGAGATGGCACTGCTGCTCGTAGTGAGACTGCTGAAGTTTAATTGACACATAAATATAGATCTCAATGAGCCTTTGTAGTGAATATTGGTGACAGTTAGTCTACTGTAGGAGTAGTGTATGCATCAAGATGGGATCTATCGATCTTGATAGAAAAGAGTAGTTCTATAAGATTTGAAAAGCTAAATCCTACAATCTGTGGCCACCGTAGTGTGATTGATGAAATTTTTTTTTATAAAAATTACAACTGAATTTGAGCTAATCGAATCTATCATATGACTGATATTGAGATTTGATAATTTATCCATGACCTGCCATCTAGTCAGAACTCACGATAGAGGGACTGAATCATACATTAACTATATCTAGAGATTCATTTCAGTTCTACTGGATTGCCACTACATACTGCTAAGTGTCACTGATGGATTGTGAGAGCTCACTAGGGTTGTTCTGGATTGACAATCCTTGATGAGTTAGAGCAAAATTATTCCGATCCATTGAAAAGAGTTTCAATAATACTTTGATAGAGATCATTGTATATCTCACTACTAGATAGAATTGAACCTATGGGGTCACACAACAAAGGGATTAGGCCTAAAATAAGCAATTGAGCTTATAAAGTGTCAATTGGATTTAGAGAAATTCGATTGGGTTCAAAATAATCTTGTTAACACATGGTTCGACCCAATTTCTCTTTCTATTTAGATTTTTTATTTGATAAAATAATTCAAACTTAATTATCTGATAATAATCTAAATGAATTAGATTAATTAGACTCCAATTGTTGGATATCTAAGGTTATAGATCATATGAATTAAGGGTGCAAGTCTCTTATTAATTTTCTTGATAATTATTATGGGGTGCCATCTTGATTGGATCAAGTTGGGCATGTCTTATGATTAGAGAGCCTTTTGATTTCATATGGGGCATCCCTTGAGTACAAAAGAGGGTGTGTTTAATTGGGTGCAAGGGCTCCAAGAGTTGGCGCCTAATAGGATTCTCAATGTAAGTTAAATAATTTAAGTTATTAGGAAACCTAATGCAAGTAGGACTTGTATTATGAGATTGAATAGGATTCAATCTTCATATCCATTTAAAGGAACCTCTCCTAAGATCCCTAGATCATCAAAACCAGCAGCCCTTTATGTCTCTTAGACCCCCCCACGCCCTCTCTTCCTCTCCCTTCTCTTTCTCCCTTGGGCATCCCACATGCCCATCTTTGGGCATCCCATCTTTCATGCCCAAAAAGGGCCTTGGCGTCCCCTCTTATGTGCTGGTTCCTGGTGCTGGTAGCAAAATAATCTAAGGAGAGAAAAGTAAGAGAAGAAGAGAAGAAGAAGATCAAAGAAAGAGATCAAGTGTTGATCGTGATCCAAGCTTCATTCAGATTCAGCAGGCTGAATTTTTATAGAGAAAAAAATTTAATTTGAAAAGAGCTGTTCTAGGCTGATCTCGAGTGGATACCCGTAGAGGTCGAATACTTGTACGGCAATAAAAAAAATTTTTCTCTTGTAGATCCAGATTTGAAGAAAAAGATTGCAAAACAGGTATGTGATTTGATTACAATCTGAATTTCAACATATGTCAATTTCAGTACATGAACTAGATCCTTGTGATTTTATATTTTTATGCATGCATGATTCAGATTAAAAATATTTTAATCTTATTTTCTACTATGATATTTAGAAAATAAAGTTTTGAAATACATATGCATCTCCCAAACTTCGAATTCCAACAGTGGTATCAGAGCAACGGATTTCATATTGTTGAAATTGTCATACATGTTTTGAAAAAGATTTTAAAATTTGATTTTTTTTTTTATACGTGAGATGTATAGATGAATCTTTGAATCTAAAATTTAATTTTGGATTTAATTTTAGAGTATATAATTGATATGTAAAAGTATGCATAGATCTAAATTTTGATCTAAAACAGTTTCTAGTTCATGTTCACATGATATGTAAATGCATGTATAAACCTAAAATTTTTTATGACCTGATTTATAATTCATATATGAGATATGTAATTACATACTTAAGATCATAAAATTATTTTTGATATAATTCATAATTAGTATATGAGATATATGATATCATATAGTAGATCTAAATTTTATTTAGATCTGAATTTTACATGCATATATGTGATATATGTTTGTATGTTAAATCTGAAAATTATTTTTATGATTTAAAACTTACTTTCATGCAAAAAATTTAGATCTAAAATTTGATTTAAGAATATGAAATTTGTGTTTATGTATGAGAATTTTGGTTATGAAAAAATCATAAATTAGGTCATGTAATAGGATTGCATCTAAGGTTTTTGATTTGAGTCATATGAGTTTAATTTGATTAAGTAATCGATCTAATCGAGTCAAGTATTGATTAGGATCAGATCAATTAAGTTAAATAATCATATAATTATTGTTGATCAAATTGATTGAGTCCAATATATAGAATCGATTAACCTAAAGACCTAATTTGGCTCGATGGTTTGAGCCTAATTTGCTTTCGTTGATCTGTTTGGATCAATTGACCTATTGGTGTCTAAGGTAAGTAATTGAGATGTGGTTATTTAATTGATTCCATTTGCTTACCTGATTAATTTATTGGTGTCTAAGAAATACAACGGGCGGACCCCCATCGATCTTCACTTATCGGGTCAATTTGGAAGATTGGGTCTTGAATAAGATTGCTTTGTGGTTTGGTTTAGGCCATGTCAATTAGATCGATCATATGATGACTGATTAGATGAGTCCTAAATCTAAACTTCTCCACAAATATTAAGTCCATCGGTCTTCCATCGTTGTAGATGTGCAGACATGCTACCGGTGCTGATTGTTCTCGACTGGTCACAGTGGTTCAGTTGCATCAGGAATATGCAACCACTCAATTAGTAAAGAGTTGCTCCAAGATAAGGATGGGGTTGGACCCAATAACTGTTAGGTGAGAGACCCAATGACGGCATTGCACCTACTTTTGAATGGTGGGTCAGGTTTAACTAAGGAGTGTGGGCAATAACTGTTAGGTGAGCCCATATGATTTAGAGACCAAGTCGCTGCAACATACTTAGAAAAATATCTAGGCAAAGAGTTGCCTATACATCAATGTACATATTACCAATAACTGTTAGATGAGGTGCATGGCATCGGTGGAACCACAGCACCCACTAGGAATCCTTTGTTGTGTTAGAATTTTTGTTTTCTTTCCAACAAGTGGAGGAATCAGATAAATTAGTAGGAGTCATTGTTTCATCTTAAAGTCTCTAGAAGTAAATATAATAATTAAGTATAAAAATCTAACTTAAATCTCTACTCTCGTAGTTAAACAATGTCGGCCTCAAACCCTCTAGTCCGCATCCTTGAAACTAATCGTTTGATCGATATAAATTACAAAGACTGGCTCAGAAACCTTAGGATTATCCTGACCTTAGAAAAACTAGATTATGTACTCGATCAATAACCCATAGTATTATCAAATCATCCTAGTACTAAGCAAAGGGCTGCTTTTGAGAAGTGGACGGACGAAGACAGTCGAGTCAAGCGCTATATACTGGTTTCTATGTCAAATGAGTTGCAAAGCCAGCATGAGCATATGTCCACTGCCAGAGTTAAGATCAATCATCTGCAAGAGTTGTATGGTGAGCAAAGTCGTACTGTGCACTTCGAGGTAACCAAAAGATTCTTCAATCTGAAGATGTGTGAAGGACAATCTGTCTATGAGCACTGTATGACAGTGATTAAGGACATTGAGGAGCTTGGAAAGCTCGGGCTTGAAATGCAAACGGAATTACAGATGGATTTGATCCTTCAATCTCTTACAAATTCATATAGTCAATTTATTATAAATTTTTATATGAACAAACTTGACTACACTATACCCAAACTGATCAACATATTGGTCACTACGGAAGAAACCTTGAAGAGTTCAAGGGGCACTGTTCTCACTGTGGAGCGGACTTCTTTCAAGACAAAGTCTACTGGGAAGAAGAAGGTAAAATCTGTTAAGAAGTAAAAAAAGGAGAGCAGGCCAAAGAAGGAAGTTCTTAGTAAGGTCGAAGCAAAGAAAAATATTTTCACTGTCATACTAAAGGCCACTGGAGGAGGAACTGTTCAAAATACTTGGAGAGCTTAAAGATCAAAAAAGATGATAAACCTTTCGAAGATATGCTCATAATTGAATCTAACCTTACAGTTTCTTCTACTTCTAGTTGGGTATTAGACTCTGGCTCGAGTACTCATATATATATCTTAATGCAGGGTCTGATAGAAAGTAGGAGGCTGAGAAAAGATGACATGATCCTTCAGGTCGATAATGGAGTAAAAATTGCTATAGAGGCCATTAGCATTTATCCTCTATGATTACCGTATGATTTTGGTTAGATTTAAAGGACTGTTATTATATTCCTGTAACTAGTCAAAATTTAATTTTCATGTTTGTACTAGCACAGAAAGATTTTAAAATTAGTTTTAATAAAGATTTTTATTCTATTTATTTATGAAATAAATTGATTGCATGAGGTCTTTTAATTGACAGTCTTTATCACTTGCATGTTGATACGAATATGAACTTAAACGAGTAAATAGTGAGTGTCATAGGTCAAAAGAGACCCAGAGATGATATTAACCAGAAGTACTCATGACATCATAGATTAGACCATATTAGAGAGGACAGGATAAATAAACTGAAAAAAGATGGGATCCTTGGCTCTCTTAATCCAGAGTTGTATCCAGCCTGTGAATCTTGCCTTCAAAAAAAAATGACCAAGTTATCCTTTGTAAGACATGGGAAAAGGGCCACTGAGATATTTGTCCTGGTACACACCGATGTGTATGGGCCATTTGATGTACAAGCCAGTGGTGGTTATGCCTACTTCATTATCTTTATCAATAATTTATTTAGGTACCAATATGTGTATCTAATAAAACATAATTTTGAGGCCTTTGAAAGGTTCAAAGAATTCAGACATGAAGTAGAAAAGCAAACAGAAAAATCTATTAAGATTGATCGAGGAGGTGAATATCTTAGTCGAAAATTTTTGAGATATCTTAAGGATAATGGCATAGTCTCTCAATGGATGCCTCCTAGAACATCTCAGCTTAATGAGATATCTAAAAAGAGGAACAGGACCCTATTGGATATGGTCAGGTCCATGATGAGCTTCACTGATCTATCCTTATATCTTTGGGGACATGCCTTGCTAATCACTATTCACTTATTGAATAGGGTTGCATCAAAGTCCGCTCCTATCATACCGTATGAGATATGGTTCGGTAAGAAGTTGAGTCTAGGTTACCTTAAGACTTGAGGATATCCGACCTATGTCAAGCGACAAATGACGGATAAGTTAGAGGATAGATCTATTATAGCTCATTTCATAAGGTATCCAAAAGAATCTATGGGATACTACTTTCACTTTTCATAAGACCATAATATGATTGTGATCGAAATATCATATTCCTAGAAAAATAGTTTATCCAAGATGGTGGCAGTGGGAGGATAGTTGAGCTCAAAGAGAAGATCTCTGAAGAGCAAAGAGCTATAAATCCTCAGAAATTTGTTATTCATGAGCCAGTAGTAAATGTTTCTCAACTACCTTGTAGATCTAGTAAGGTCTCTAGATCTCCTGAAAGGTACATGGGTATGCTTACGGAGGAAGTAAAAAAAATATTTTTTATGAGAGATAAGGATCATGGTGATGATCTTAATATCTTTGATGAGATGATGTTTGACATCGATTTCAAAAAATAGTTAGATACTATGAAGTCAGAAATTAACTCAATACACTCGAACCAAGTATGGACCTTAGTGGATCCACCTAAGGGTATTGTACCCATTGGATGTAAATAGATCTACAAAAAGAAAATAGGCACTGATGGTAAGGTAGAGACCTATAAAGCTAGGTATGTGGCTAAATGTTATAGTCAGCACGAAGGCATTGACTATCAAAAAATTTTCTCATCCGTATTCATGCTGAAATCCATCCACACTCTGCTTGCTGTTACAGCTTACTATGATTATAAAATCGGACAGATGGATGTGTAAAAACTACTTTTCTGAATGGATATCTTGAGAAAGATATCTATATGGAGTAGCTTATGGGTTTCACATCTGGTGATGGTGATCATAGAGTCTGTAAGCTGCAAAAGTCCATATACGGATTAAAGCAAGCTTCTCGAAGTTGGAACCATTATTTTGATGAGACAATCAAATCGTTTGATTTCATCAAAAATGAAAAGGAGCCATATGTATATAAAAGGGTCAGTGGGAGCGTGATAACATTCTTCGTATTGTACGTAGATGATATTCTCTTTATTAGGAATGATATTTCCATGCTGACCACGGTCAACAAATGGTTGTCCAAGAAATTCTCTATGAAAAGTCTAGGGAAAGAATCCTATATTCTTAGAATAAATGCCTATAAGGATAAACCTAAATGGATGCTAGGCCTGTCACAAAAGCTGTACATAGAGAAAGTACTGAAGAGGTTCAGCATGAAAAACTCCAAAAGAGAATTTTTACCTCTTAGGCATGGTATTAAACTTTCTAAGACAATGTGTCTGACCACATCTGAGAAAATTCAGCGTATGAGTAGGATTCCTTATGCCTCAATCATAAAGAGCTTCATGTATGCTATGCTATATACTCTACCTGATATTGTCCTTGCTATGAGTATCACGAACATGTATCAGTCGAATCCAGACGAGGAGCACTGGATAGCCATAAAGAATATCTTTAAGTACTTAAGAAAGACTAAAGATTTATTCTTGATCTTTGAAGGAGATTCTGAGTTGTGAGTTGAGGGGTATACTGACTCAGACTTCATGTCTGATCTTGATGATAAAAAGTCTATGTCAGGATATATATGTGTTCATTTGCAATGGTGGCGCAGTTAGCTGGAAGAGTTTCAAGCAACCCATCATAGTGGATTCAACCACAGAGGCTGAGTATGTCGCTGCTTCGAATGCTGTCAAGGAAGGCTTCTAGTTCAAGAAGTTCATCGCGGAACTTGGGGTTATGACATCGGATGCCATACCATTTTACTGCGATAACAATGGAGCCATAGCACTTGCTAAGGAGCCGAGCTCTCATTAAAAATCAAAGCACATCGAGTGGTGATACCATATCATACGCAACTATCTCAAAAAAAATATGTCGAGGTGCGAAGAGTAGACTCCACAGATAACGTGGCAGACCCGCTGACTAAATAGTTGAGCCAACCGAAAATAGAAGTCCATCTTGAGAAGATAAGACTTAGATTTGTGGCCAATTGACTTTAGTCAAAGTGGAAGATTGTTAGATATATATCCTAGAAGCCAATATGGCTAACATATTGTAATTAATTTAGGACATAATTTTGTACTTAATACATTGATATGATCAATAAAAGGATAAGTTCATTTTTCATTCAAGTGTGATGTGTTCTTGAATCATCCATGAAATTAATTTTCGACATATATTATCAAGGTGTTGAGAATTAGAGACGTGTATTTAATTTCTAAATACTTTCGATCATAGGATCATTATGAGGATGATCATTGATCCGGATAGACTGACGTACAGATCGCTTTCTCCAGGATAGATAGATTTTTAGTCTACAGTATAGAGATACTGGATGACGAGTGTGGGTAGTTGTTAGAGAATAACTAGTACTGAGCATGATCATACGAGAGATCACTTGGATTTCTACTCGATCATCGGTGATCATCTCGATGCTGCTCATAGTGAGGCTGTTGGAGTTTGATTGATATATAAATATGGATCTCAATGATCCCTTATAGTGGATATTGACGACAGTTGGTCCACTGTAGGAGTAGGATGTGCATCAAGATGGGATCTATCGACCTTGATAGAAAGGAGTAGTCCTATAAAATTTGAGTGGTTAAGTTTTAGAATCTGTGACCACAGTAGTATGATTGATGGAAAAGAGTTTCTATAAAAGTCATAACTAGACTTGAGCTAATCGAATCTGTCATATGACTGATGTTGAGATTTGACGATTTATCCATGACCTGCAATCTAGTTGGGACTCACGATAGAGGGACTGAATTACATGTTAACTATATCTAGAGGTTCATTTCAGTTCTACTGGGTTACCACTACAAACTGTTAGGTGTCACTGGTGGATTGTGAGAGCTCACTAGAGTTATTTTGGATCGACAATTCTTGATAAGTTAGAGTGAAATTATTTTGATCTATTGAAAAGAGTTTCAATGATACTTTGATAGAGATCATTGTATATCTTACTATCAGACAGAATTGAATCTATAGGATCACACAACAAAAAAATTAGGCCTGGAATAAGCAATTGAGCTTGTAAAGTGTCAATTGGATTTAGAGAAATCCGATTGGGTTCAAGATAATCTTGCTAGGACATGGTTGAACCTAATTCTTCTTTTTGTTTGAATTTCTTATTTGATAAGATAATTCAAACTTAATTATCTGCTAATAATCTAAATAAATTAGATTCATTGGACTCCAATTGTTGGGTGTCTAAGGTTATGGATCATATGAATTAACGGTGCAAGTCCCTTATTAATTTTTTTGATAGTTATTATGGGGCGCCACTTTAATTGAATTAAGTTGGGTATGTCCTATGATTAGAGGGTCTTTTAATTTCATATAGGGCGTCTCTTGGGTGCAAAAGAGGATGTGTTTAATTGAATGCAAGGGCTCCAAGAATTGATGCCTAATAGGATTCCTAATATAAGTTAAATAAGTTAAGTTATTAGAAAACTTAATGCAAGTAAGATCTGTATTATGAGATTGAATAAGATTCAATCCTCATACCTATTTAAAGAGACCTCTTCTAAGATCTCTAGATCATCAAAACTAGCAGCCCTCCACGCCTCTTAGACCCCCCCACGCCCTCTCTTCCTCTCTCTTCTCCTTCTCCCTTGGGCATCGCACACGTCCCATCTTTGGGTGTCCCATCTTTCACGCCCAAAAAGGGCCTTGGCATCCCCTCTTATGTGCTGGTTCCTGATGCTGGCAGCAGCATAATCTAAGGAGAGAAAAGTAAGAGAAGAAGACAAGAAGAAAATCAAGAAAAGAGATCAAGTATTGATCGTTATCCAGATTTCGTTTAGATTCAGCAGGTTGAATTCGAACGACCATGCAAAATTCTTACCGGTCGGATCCGGCGAGCGGAACGATGCACGACATAGGGTGTCACAGGCTTGATCCCATACTTTTTCGATCCCTTTCTTCATTAGGCGTGAAAAAAATTCAATTTGAAGAGGACTGTTTCATGCTGATTTCGAGTAGATATCCATAGAGGTCGGATACTTGTGTGGCTAGAAAAAAAATTTTCTCTTTCAGATCCACATTTGAAGAAAAAGATTGCAAAACAGGTATGCAATTTGATCACAATCTGAATTTCAATATATGTCAATTTTAGCATATAAACTAGATCCTTATAGTTTTATATTTTTATGCATGTATGATTCAAATTAAAAGTATTTTAATCTTATATTCTGCTACGGTATTTAAAAAATAAAATTTTGAAATACACATGCATGTCCCAAACTTCGAATTCCAACAATTCTCACCATACAATCACTTAAGTTAGAAGCACATAATTGGTTAGAGTTTTTAATTTGACTTAAAATTTTTAAAATATCCAATTCACCCTTCTTCTTGGGTAGTCATATATGGCAATAATTTTAAAAAGATTACTATATTTAGTTAGGTAGTTTTATATTGAAATATGACCAATTTATAAATATGGCCATCAATATAAAATAAATTTTTAATATTAGGATAGTATTGTCAATTTTTATATACTGACTATAATCACATAGCTCTTTGCATGATGCCATCTGCATCTTTTATTTTTTTTACAAAAGCTCTTTATTGAATAAATTTTAGAATAATTAAAATAAATTCAATGATTACATATGTACTCTATTTTTTGAGCTCTATATTTTCATTGTTGGTAATTTTTTTTTATCAAATATAAAGTACCACCACTTAGAAATTTACTAAATACTAATCTCCCATAATATTTGTTTTATCTTTCCTCTCTAGAAAATAAATAGAGGCTTATCAATTTTTTTACCATCTCTCTCTTTTATTTTTCACATCAAATTTGATAATCTAATATCGGATTTATTTTTTCATACCTAATTAACCCCAATGAAATAGATTCTAAAGGATTTCTTGCCTACATACACTACTAAATAGGTGAATACACTTCCAAATTAATATTTGCATGTGTTCTTGTTCTTAGATATCTTGTTTTTCCTTGTATGTGTTCTCATAGCAAGCTATCAATTTTAAAAACTTATGAAATATTAAGAGTTTTATTTCACTCAGATTCTGATCCATGAATCTCATTCCTAATAGGTGATTGAATGGTCTGGCTTTGGCATATTTAGGCACAAGATTTGACCCCAAATCTAAGATTTTTTTTTTATTTTTATTTTTTAAAATCAAATCTTAGTTTCCTTTGGGACAAATCAAATCCTGATTAAAGTGATGGCTAAATTGGTTATATTTGCGTTGGATAGGTCCAAATTTGGCAATCTAGAGCTTTTTTTCTAAAAAATCAAAATATGATGACTCTATGCTGATTCTATTAAGAAAGTGATTTACATATCCTACCTATAGCACACTTACTTGAATGTATGAGTATATTTATGTAAAACCAAATAGTGTACTTAAAGATATGAACTAGGTGGCATATCAAATAATGTAATTTTTGCAAAGACAAAAAAAAAATCAACATATGTGGACACATTGTAAGAGGGAAGTCATGAAGGTGGGGAGAGGAAATTCTTCCTCTAAAAAAAATACCTCTACATGCACAAAGAAAATTTTTTCTAATTTTTTTATATGAACTCTAAATAAAAATATTTTTTTAAAAAATAATATAACATGGCTTCATAAAATAATTAATAGGTTTCTAAAATTACTAAAAATTTATTTTTTTAAGGGCTTCTTGCATACATATCCTCTTCAATATGAAAATTTTCATGAAAATGCTTACAAAATTGATATTTGCATTTTTTTTTTTTATATATACTTTTTTTTTTTTAAAGATGTGTACTCATCATCTCCTACAATTGATTTTTTTTTTAAATTGAAATATTTTGAGATTGATTTCCCTTGAATTTTGGAACATGAATCTCATTCCACTTCATGGGTGATAGCACTATATCCATTTATAGAAATAGCGATAGATTTTTACCAATATATATTAAAAATGTCGCTAATGTAAACTTTTTTCAATATTTTGTAATTTTTTTATGGAGTTAATATCTAATATATAGTAGAGATATGTAGTGAGTAGTTATTTGTTACAATAGCATATATTAAATTTATACCATTAATAACCAACTGCAAGTTCTTAAGTTAAGTGACCAGCGAAAGATCATAATCCTCCCTATGCAAATTAGCATTTGATTTCGAAGAAAATATCGAAGAAGTATAGATTATTTTATTAAGACAAAACAAGCAAATAAACTATGGGTTCCCAATATTTTTTATATTTAAAAAAATTCAAGAGTTTCTGATCCACTCGATATGGTCATCATGCTCATCCTTATCATGCATATTGAATTTTATCATCCTACACATATTTCTGTAAAAATCATTGAGTCTCAGTATTGCTTGAAAACTAGCAAATTCTAAAGATAAACACGAAGCAAACACAAGTATCTAATAATTTGATAAATTTAAGTTTGTGAAGGACTTCCAATAGTTTTAAGAGTTTGATTTTATTAAGGACTTTTAAATAGAAGTCTCCTCTCAAGCGCGATGTCCTATTTGTGAGCGACTTCCTGATATCGCTTAAAAATAGCAAATCTTAGAGATTTCCTAATAGACAAAAATTCTCCCGCTCAAGTGCTACACGAGGTGCTCTCTTCCATATAAAAAGACATCCCAATAAGGGCAAAATCCCCCTCTTAGATTAAAGAAGCAATGCCCTCTTTCATTAAAAAAATACCTAATAGATCCCCCCTCTCAAATTACACATGATGCCTGCTACCAATACAAAAAAGAGATATAATGCTGGCCTACTACTAAGAAAAAAAGGAGACATGATGCCCCTCTCTTGAAGAGAAAAACAAAACTGATCATGATCTCATTAAACCGCTATTCTTCCATCAAAAAAAATACCATGGAAACTATGTTGTGATCTCTTCGCATAGACCGTATCACGTCGCATATACCAATGCCTCACGAATGGACAATGGCATAAAAGACATATATATCGGTGTTAATCAATTAAATCCCGCACACAATGTGAAGAAATTTAATTTTATGGAGAACTCCAACAAAGTTGCAATATACATGTTTATTGCCTAAGTTTTCTACACCAATATGAAGTCCTCCACTTCTTCATCATCTCACTCACGCCCACTTGAAATTCAGATATAAAGCTGATGCCTCCTTCATTGGTTGATAATTGAATGCTTCATGCATGCCTCCTCTACCGTGTCAATCTATATTGCCCCCAACCACTTCAAATCCTAATTAATCACACCTTATGAGTTTTTCTCCTTCTCTATCTTTCTCTCAAATGAATATTTTTTTTTATAAGTTTTCTACTGGATCCTTTAGGATCAGCCAAAGAAAATGGGTGGCTTTTGTTACTGACAAAGATTATATTTGATTTTGGCTGAAACATATTTCAAATGCCTTCACCCCTTTCATTTATTTTCACTTTGTGTTTAGTTTCTAAGGAAGTGATCTTTCCATACTTTGAATTGAAAGAAACTAATATGGTTTTGCTGATTATTTTGTTCTAATGATAGTTCTCACTAGTAAGCCATCCCTTCTCCAACCTATTTTATTTTGTCTTCCTTAATATAAGTTTAGATTATTTTTCTGATAGAGTTTCTACTCTTCCAACATTATCTGATGTGTTCTTCATTCTAAAATTGGAATACTTTTAGTTTCCCACTATTGGGTTCAGATAAGCTCCTTATTTCTCTCTTCTTCTTGCTTTGTTATGTTTTAAAGATTATTTTTTAAGGATTTTCTATAATTAGTTTCTTATCTTAGTGATTGAATGAATAGAGTTTAGTTTTATTATTGTGTAAAATATTGTTCCATTGGACTTTGGTTTGTACAATGATTCTCTTCACTTGGGATTAATTTTTAGCTTGAAAATTTCTAGAATTGGTTTCCTTCAACAGCTAATATAAATATATTAAGCATTTGTATCATGTATATAATATTTGCAAGCAATGTTATAGATATGTATATGTTTGGTTTTGTTTCCATATGCACTTTAAATAGATACAAGTGTGAATGATCTTTGATTTGAACATTACTTTTATAGTTTTGAGGGATAGAGAAACAAGGAAATACCTAAAAAGATTTTTTTTTGAAGGAACATTACTTCACTCTTCAATTTCTATAGTTTAGTTTATTATTTTTGTAATTTTAACTTTTTAAGTGGTAGAAAAGTCTGAGATTTATATAGGCTAAATGCAATTTTTATGTGAAGGAACATTATCCTATCTCCATTTTTTGTAGTTTAGTTTATAAATTATAGTGCTATAAGTGATCACACTTGTGTATTGTTATCAGGTTAATTTTGCATATTTATAATTATTAAATACTGCACATCGATTGCTTAAGAGGTATCACAATGAAGCTTGAGTCTTTTTTTCTTGTAAACAAATAGATAATGCATACCTTTTGATGTAACTTCCTAACATTGCTTCATATAATCCTTTAAAGAGACAATTAAAGTTTTTTGAGTCAAAATAAATGTCTACTACCAATTTATGTTCTATGTAGAAAATGTCATAATACAAGTTTGATACTTATATTATAGCATTAGCGATGCAGATTTGATTTAAAGAGTAAGTCTTTATTATACAGTTTTGTATTTTTAAAACCATAAGTTTTCTACTCAAAATCATAGCTTCAGTTTTATATTATTTTTTTCAATAATTCTCACAATTAGGTTAGCTTATTTCTCGATCGACTTTTTAAAGTAAGTATACAATATTGTTATGGACAAATGGTGGATCTATAGTTGAGAAACCTCCGATACAACTCTCGTACCAGATGAGGATCGCCTTGCATGAAACCTAGATCTTAATCTAGTAGACAAAGAAGAACAGAGAAGATGGCTAGGGTTTGGCATTGGAACCAAAGAGGAAGAGAGTTAGGAAGAAAAGATCATTTCATTCCATTCATTTTAATCATTCATAAAACCCTAATACATCGCATGTTTATATATATACATAACCAATAGGTCTGATAAAAAAACTCTCATGACTGAACTCAATACATGAAAGCACTCATCGAGTCCATGTACACCTATGTCTCGTATGCTCTCATTCTTTAGATTTAATTCCAATCCAATCCCTGAGTTAGCCCCCTTAAGACCTATCAAACCAAGTCTTAAGACCTATGAAACCAGGTCTTAAGATCTTAGGATCAAAATCCAATCCTAGATCCAAATAGAAAATCTGTTGTACTCTGTCCGCACAACTAAGTCGACTAACTTGGGACTTAGTTGACTAAGACTGGACTGAATCGACTAATCTGTGTACCATGCCATAGATTTTTGAAATCGTCTTCTATTTTTTTGAGACTTAGTCGATCCAAACTGAGACTGAATTGACCCACCTATAACTTAGTCAACTCAGTCTCAGTCTGAGTCGACTAACTTACTGAAACTGCTTTTTCTCTTGTAGCTTCATCTCTGGCTCTGGTTCTTTACTCTATCTTATATCTTCAGATATTCAGAGCTCCAATCATGCCCCTCGAAGTTCTCATCACCTGAACTTTTTGCCCATGGAGAGCTATGCATCACCTCCATCCTAAGACCACTCCTATCCCATCCCTATGATCCAAACCGATCCTAACCTCTCGGAGTCAATCTCTGTCTCCTCTCATGATCTCTCAAGACTTGGAGCACCACACATGTACCAACAATCTTCACCTTGGTGCCCTCAAGCCTTGACAAATCTCTACATGATCCATCTGCATGATCCTATGATTGCTATGCACTCTAACAACTTCTCATGCAAATGCCAATGCTGATGCCATCTCCTTCAACCCTGGAGGCCTCGGAGATGACCGCCTCCATCTGGGTTGAAGAACCTTGCTTGTCTCTTGGCATCCTCCTGTGTCCTATTGACTCCATAGACTCCTTTTTAGCAATGGAACTTCCTTGGCATCGATGTCCATACTGAAAAATTCTGATGATGTCCATCAGTACTCCATACTCACACATCCAATGCATCCATATCCACTGGATACCATCTACCACTATAGTGGATCTCCTGCACACCACACCCTGTGCATCCATCCTGCACCTGCGTGCCTCCACCACCAAGAAACTTGAAGCCTATGTCCATCAAGGTATCCTCCTCGGTTTCGATACTACACAGTCTCCATTTGGATCAAAGGCTCCCTTGATGCCACCTACACTAGTGAAGATATCTCTGGATAATGCTCCACCTAAATCTTCAATCCTCCACGAGCCCCTACAAAGGACTGAACCTTTTCTGAAGCTGACTGTAGCCTTCCCCTTCAAGAAATCCTACAGTTGTTAGTAGTCTAGCTGCGCATGTGTACCACAGCCGCCTGTATCTGGCTGTGCCCATGCTGCGGCTCCGTAGTTGCCTATCTCCAGCTACGCCTACCATGAACCACAGCTGCCTATCTCTCTGACTGTGAATATACTGTAGCTCCACAGTCATCTATCTCCGATCGTGCCAATGCTGCAGCCCGCAACCATCTATATCCTGACTGCGCCCATCCAGCGATCCGCAGCTGTCTATGTCCCAGCTGTATCTATCCCACTTCATACAGCTACCTATATTTCGACTGCATATGTATCGCGACTCCACAGCCATCCATTATCGATCGTGTCTGTATTGCATCCCCCAGCTGTCTATGCCCCAGCTATATCTCAAACTTCATGATTATTTTTTTGGACCCTCCATACTCTGCGAATTCCTTCAAAACTATCTCGGATACACCGTACATTGTGGGCTCCTCTGAAACCACCAAGAGCTCATCTGACTCATCACCTTCAGTGACTGTACCAATAAAATCTCTCAATTCTCCTCCTTTGCCCTTTTTCCGAGGTGGACAATCCTTCTTGAAGTGTCCAGTCCTGTGGCACCTGTAACATCTCAAGATTTTCTCCGATCTACCCTTGGATTTACCTCTTTTCCCTGATCTTCCTTACCACTTATGAACAGCAAGTGCATCCATAATAGAGCCATCCTTGTAGATCTTCTTTCGCTACTCGTTTGACCTCAAGACACCCACAATCTCCTCATACTCCAAGGACTTCTTACCATATACCAAGGTTGTGATCAGACCATCATATGCCGATGAGAGTGAGCATAATAGCAACAATACCCGATCTTCCTCCTCTATCTTCACATCCATATTCATCAAATCAGAACACACCTGATTGAACCTCTGAATGTGACTAATTAGAATGCCTCCCTCGGACATCCGCAAGCTGTACAATTACTTCTTTAGTCAGAGCTTGTTCGTCATGTTTTTGTCCATGTACATCTTCTCTAGCTTCTCCCAAAGATCTTTTGCAATGAGCTCCGTGCTAACCTCCGATAGAACCTAATCCATCAGACATATCTTGATCATGCTGAATGCAATCTCCTCCAGCTCCTCCCAATCCTTAGCACTGATCTTTTTCGATCTCTCTCTTGCCAAAACCTTATAGATCCGCTGCTGCACCAACAAGTCCTTCATTTGCTGCTGCCATAAGGTGAAGTTTCTCTTACCATCAAATTTTTCAAAATCTGCCTTATACCCACTTAAAGCCATTCCACCCTTCAAGCAAACAACCAGTCCTAAACATGCTTCTGCAATACCACACCTCACAACCCCAAAAATGAGATCAGATCTGAAATAGATCTCCTTCTACCTTTTTTGGATCAAAAAATCTTCTACCTAACTCGAAAGATCACCACAACCAAGCAAGTAACAAGAAGAAAATAGGATAAATCTGGGTGCTACAAAACATAGGGCTGAACCTTGATCTTTGGCATCTTCTTTCTTTCCTTCATGCAACCGGACTCTGATACCACTTGTTGAGAAACATCCGGTACAACTCCCATACCAAATGAGGATCGTCTCGCATAAAACCTGAATGTTAATTCAGCAGACAAAGAAGATCAGAGAAGATGGCTTGGGTTTGGTGTTGAAATCAAGGAGAGAGAGAGTTAGGGAGAAAAGATAAATTCATTCTATTCATCTCAATCCTCTATGAAACCTTAATACATCCTATGTATATATATACATAGCCAATTAGCCCGATCAAAAAACTCTCCTAGCTAAATCCAATATATGAAAGCACTCATCGAGCCCATATGCTCTCATCTCTTAGACTTAATCTCAGTCTAATCTCTGAGTTAGCCCTCTTAAGACCTATCAAACCAAGCCTTAAGATTCTAGGATCAAAATTCAATCTTAGATTCAAATAGAAAACCCACTGTACTATGCTCGCATAACTGAGTCAACTCAGTCTCAGACTAAGTCGACTAACCTGAGGCTTAGTCAATTAAGATTGGACTGAGTCGACTAACCTATGTACTGTGTCACAAATTTTTAAAATTTTATCTTCTATTTTTTTAAGACTTAGTCTATTCAGACTGAGATTGAGTCGATCCATCTGCAACTTAGTCGACTCAGTCTCAGTCTGAGTCGACTAACCTGCTGAAACTACTTCTTCTCTCGTAACTTTATCTCTGGTTCTTTGCTCCACCTTATATCTTCAAATATTCGAAGCTCTAACCATACCTCTCGAAGTCCTAACCTCGAGCTCATGGAAAGCTACGTATCGCCTCTATCCTAAGACCACTCATGTCCTAGTCCTAGGATCCAAATCAATCTTAGCCTCTCGGACTCAACCCCTAGCTCTTCTCATAGTCTCCCAAGGCTTGGGAGCACCACACATGTGCCAACATCCATTAACCTAGGTAAATAGATGTATATTCTAATATTGAATATCAATTCTTTTTATTTTAATTTCTTACTTTAATTTATCTTTCTTCTATCATCTATTAATTTAGGGTGAGTGATGCAAACTTGGAGGGATTGAACTAATTCTTAGATTTTGCATTTACTAATGCATCTCTTGAGACATTGCATAGGAAAAAAATACCATGTCCATGCAAAAATTATAGTAACAACATATGAAAGACTCCAGGAGATATATATGACCATCTAGTATGCAATGAATTTCTTAAGACATATACTAATTGGATATTCTATGGGGAAGCCATACTTTCTTTTGCATCTATTAATGCCCCTTATGATCGAAATGAATCAGATCAACCTGACGGCATACATGAGATGTTACAAGATGCATTTTCAATTCTATATACAGATAATATGGTAGAAAATCCAACTAATGAGCATATAGAGGAGCCTAATATCAAAGTCAAAAAATTTTATAATTTGGTTGAAGAGGCCAACCAAGAATTGTATCTGGACTATAAGAAATTTAGTAAATTAAGATTTATAGTTCAATTACTTCATATAAAGTTTATGAATGGTTAAAGTAAAATCAATTATCTTGTCACTACAGTTACTGAAAAAAGCACTCCCAGATGGTGAGATATTGTTAGGTACCTATTATGAAGTAAAAAAAATAATTGGAAACTTTGAATTGGGTTACAACAAGATTCATGCATGTCCCAATGATTGTATACTTTATTGGAAAGAATTCAAGAATGCATCCTCATATGTTATTTAACGAGCTTCCAAATGAAGAGCATCTGATAAGTCTTTAGATGATCATGTAACGTCATCATCTAAAAATAAAGATAAAATTCTTGCAAAAATTCTATGCTACTTTTTCTTAAAATCAAGGCTTCAGAGACTATTCATGTCATCAAAGATAGCCTCATTAATGATGTGGCATAAAGAAGATAGATCACATGATGGAAGGTTAAGGCACCCAGTAGACTCTCCAACTTAAAAAATATTTGATTAATTGTATCTATCTTTCTTCATTGAACCCCAAAATATTAGATTTAGATTAGCAAGTGATGGTTTTAGCCCCTTCGAATAATGAACATTCCTCATAGCACATGGCCAGTTGTTTTAATACCATATAATTTGCCTCCATGGCTTTACATGAAGAAGCCATATCTTTTGTTGTCTGATTGAGGGACCATCTACATCTAAAAATAATATTGATATATACCTATGTTTCCCAAACAAACAACCCAAGAGGGGTGGTGAATTAGATTTTTAAAACTTAAAATAAGTATATGCTAAATTAACTATTATGTGTTTAATGTAATTGTATAGTAGATGTAATATATGAATGAAAGAATGAAGAAAGCAAGCACACACACAAGGATAAGAAGATTTTTATAGTAGTTCGACGCACATCCAGCACCTACATCCACTCTTCAGCAGGAATCTTGAGAATTTTATTATAATTCTTCAAGATTATAGTTGGATAGTTTTAACCGAGCTCACTATCCATAAATCTAGTTAGTTTTTTCTTTAGTTTACCAACCACAATCTTTACACGTCTTAACCAAAGCTACACATCCAATTTCAGGGGTGGATTGAACCTTTCCCTTAGTTTCAGGCCTTGTTGAAATTAATTATAGTAAACAGTGAGAAACAGAAAAATTACAACAAATACTGCTCCTTGGTTGAGTAGATTTTGTTGTCAATGTAGCTTAGTTGTTGTCCTCTTGAATGCTTGAAATTAATACTTTTCAATGATTCTTCAATGCTCTCAAAGAATCAAAAAAAATTTGGATGGGAGTGGGTGAGTTTTCTTGAATGCTTGAAATTCAAAAAATCCTCTCTTTTTTAATGGAACAGTTCTATTTTAAATGCTCCTCTTTTTTTATTTTATATTTTAAGTATTTTCATCAAGTTTGAAGTGAATAGAGCTCAAAACTAGTCGTTTCTAACTGTTGAGGGTGAAAAATAGCCATTGAAAGCTTTAACAAGTCAAAAAAATCACATCTGAGAACTAGCCATTGAGGCTGTCAAACACCTTCAGGTCAACTTGGATTGACTTCGAGTTGGCTCAACTGATAATTTTCAAAAATCAGACCTTCTATTCAATTGAGAGAGCTAGCTCAAATTGATCTTCGAGCTGGCTCGACAGTATCTACCTTCCGACAGAGATGGTTCGAATAGTCTTCGAGCTAGCTTAACTATCAGAATCCAAAAATAGCCTTTCTGTCACCCTGAGAGAGCCGACTCGAATCCACCTCGAGTCGGCTCGACTGTGTGCCATACCAAATTATTGAATCCGTACCATGCTAGAGTCAGCTCGATTGCTGACAAAGTCGGCTTGACTTATCCAAACTAATTTTTCTTGAGCCAAACCCTTCAACTTAATTTCTTCCTTATTTTGATCAAAAAGCTCTCTTTCTTCCAATCTTTTCAACACTTAAAAAGAAAATATTAGCAATTATGTGCTTCAATATTTGGCAATCATCAAACTCACTTAGAGAGGTAACAATCTTTTTCTTTTTGATGATGACAAAATATTGAGACTTATTAATCTCCCTTTTTGTCATCATAAAAATCACATGAGGAAAAGAATGAGGTTGTTGGTAGATTTAGCTCTTCAATTTAATTTCTAGGTTAGACTTGTCTATTTAATTTGATATAATTCTGATGAAAAAATTTCTTACATGAAATATTTATATGGAACATCCAGAATAAGACACAAGTAAACAAAGAAGATAAAGAAAGGAAAATATGTATTAATCATTATTTGCAGTACAGATTTGTATTGCTTACAAAATGAGGCTATTCAAACAATACAACATCCAAAAAATAAAAGATGAAGCTAGTATAGGAAAAATCTACGATAAAGTCTAGTCTTCATTTGTAAGTTCTTCTATAACAGGATCAGGGGGATAGGATGATGAAGAAAAAGGGATTAAGGTTTTGCTCTGGGTGCAAGCAAAAGGGTCGAATTGAAAGGAAGGAAAACCAGTGCCAGGTCTGACAGTGGCACTGAATGGAGGTCTGGGAGTGGAAGGATGGAGCTGGCTTATGGAGGATCTAGGCTGGGTGCAGGGTGGTGAAATTCGAGACCAAATCTAACCCAATTGCTCCGAACTCAACGAAATGCAATGACAAAAATCTCTGTGCAGGCTTGCTGAGAAATTATGATCTCCTAAGCTCATCGAATAATCTGAGTAGCCTCTCCCTTCAACTGATCAACTACCTCAACAGTCCCAAGCAGTCTCTCCTCAAAAATATCCAAACTTTGAGACAACTTATTGATCTGCTGGCTCAATGAATCAAAAAGTCCCTCAGTGGATGTCTTTTGCTCATCAAGACTCTATGATATGAATTATTGAAGAGTTGAAGAGTTAGTCCACTGGTCTGTAATGGGTCTGTGATCCACAACTCGCTCCAAGCTCTCTATCCTCAGTGTGATTCTGAGTAAATCTCCATGGAGTTACTGGATCTAGGACTGAGTGTGCTCCTGAGATGCTTCTTGGCTCTATAAGATTTGAGTCTTGAAATCTTCGAACATCCTCCCATTCTATCAAAGATCTGATCAAAAAATCCCTCTATAGATACTATGTAGGGTATGTAAGGGACAGCTGGATGATGCTCATCAACCACAAATGCAGGGGTCGGAACAGGAGGAGGGGGCAGTGTGAAAGGGCCAGTAGCAAGTGCAGGGGGTGGTGCTCGAGCAGAATCAGAAGAAGAAGACCACTCAGAAGACTCTAAATCCTCGAACTGTTCTCCTTCTATTTCAGATTGAACACCCTCAACTTGTCTAACCCACTCATTTCTCACTTTTTCAAATTTCATGCAATGAAGAGTTTGCATAGAATAATAGTCAGCATGCTTGAGTGATTGACAATCCTTTCCATCCAAATCTATGCTAGCCTCTCTGAAAATCAAGGTAAATACCATTTCATATGACAGATAGGCCATGTGAGACATAGAGCCCAAGTTCCTAAAGAAAATCTAGTCGAACCTCCCAATACTTGAAAAAAAAGATTCTGTCGACCATACTGTGGAGGTGCTTTAGTTCAACATGCAAAAGGTTGGCATCGTTGATGGCCAAATTTCTTCAAGAGTTTTCTACCCAGGAGCTTCTCCATTGCCTCAGTTATTTGGCATTTCAATATTCTGTAGGCTAGAATGGGGCATTTCCAAAAGGTGCCCCAAACTGTGTTGATCCAAGACAATCTTTGTGCCTTTTACTTCTGATTCAATCAACTCGAAGCCTAACTTCAGATTCTCAAAAAATTCATGAATACGGTGGGGATAGGTAGGTACCTCAAGCGAACATATCATTTTCCATCCTTGCTGTCGGATCTATGTTTTGATCCTAAATCCTTGCATGTCCAAAAATCCAAAATCAACCTTCCTTCCAGTTATGACAGCTCAAGACGTCATAGAAATCCGAACTAAAACAGAGGTTGATGAAGATGAGGTGGATCGAGTAGAGCCTCTGCATGGCCTCTTTAATGAACGAGTTTTATTTGATCTAGCTGTCAGTCATTTCTTTGCCTCGACTACACAAGATTTTGGAGCCATGTCTCAAAAATCCAAGTGGATGAGGGATGGTGAAGGGGGAAGATGAAATTTTTGAAGAGAATGGGCTTAGAGCCAGGAAATAGAGGAATACGGCAAGCTCAAATGAACAATGAACATGATTTTTGGAAAAGTTGAAAGTTCTAAAAATTGGATCCCAACACGTCAAGGTAGCTTAAGCATCCGTTCGAGATGGCTCAACGGTCGAGTCAGCTCGACTGCAGAATCGACTCGACCCATAATTTTAAAAAATTTAAAAGATTTTAAATTAATTCAATATGAAAAATAAGGATCAAATCAAACATTACAATAACAACAAACATACTAAAACAAATTTATTGAAAAGAATCACAAATTCCTAATTCACCTCGAATTTCATTAAATCTATCTTCATTTAAAGGTTAGTGAAAATATTAGCTAATTATTTTTCAGTCGAGACAAATTCAAGTATAATGTTATTATTTTGAATGTGATCTCTGATAAAATAATGTCTAATTTCAATATGTTTAGTTCTAAAGTGTTGGATGAAATTTTTAGTCAGATTAATAACACGTGTTATCACATCTTATAGGTATTTTATTTTGCTTAATTTCAAAATCTTCAAATTGCTGCTTAATCTATAGTATTTGAGCACAATAACCCTCCACAGTAATATATTCAGCCTCAGTCATTGATAAAACTACGGAGTTATGCTTCTTGCCATACCATGAAATTAAGTTCAACCCAAGAAATTGGTATGTGCCATTAGTGCTCTTTCTATCTATTTTACATCTTCCATAATCTGCATCTAAGTATCCTATTAAATCAATTGAGGATTGCTTTGAATACCATAATTTTAAATTTGATGTGTTAACAAAATATCTAAAAACTTTTTTAGCAGCTAACATGGATGATTTTTTAAGATTAGATTGAAATCTTGTACATATACAAATACTAAAAAGAATATCAGATCTACTTGTAGTTAAATAGAGTAGAGAATCAATCATA
This sequence comes from Elaeis guineensis, assembly GCF_000442705.2. Classification (NCBI taxonomy): domain Eukaryota; kingdom Viridiplantae; phylum Streptophyta; class Magnoliopsida; order Arecales; family Arecaceae; genus Elaeis; species Elaeis guineensis. The sequence continues at coordinate 45,284,483 of NC_025996.2, forward strand.
CCTCTATAGAGCTTTTAATTTATACTTTTATCATTTTCATCTTTGTCAAGTTTGCATGTAGAACTCATTGGTGTGCTGATCTCCTTTGCATTCTCCATATCAAACTTCTTGAGCATATCTTTTGTGTACTTGATTTGATTGATGAAGATGCCTTTTTTTGATTGCTTGATTTGAAGCTCAAGGATGAAGGTCAGCTCCTCCATCATGCTCATCTCAAATTTTTTCTATATTAACTCAGTAAATTCTTGACAAAGATCCTCATTAGTAGCTCCGAATATGATATCATCTACATATACTTAAACTACAAGAAGATCATCAATTTTTTTTAAAAAAAAATTATTTGTGTCTACACTATCTCTGATGAATTTATTTTCTAATAAGAATTTGCTTAGTTTCTCATACCATGCTTTAGATGCTTGTTTTAATCCATATAAAGCTTTACTTAGTTTAAAGACATGGTTAGGAAAAGCATAATTTTCAAATCCAGGAGGTTGTTCTACAAAATTTTTTTCTGAGATATAACCATTCAAGAAGGCACTCTTTACATCTATTTGAAATAATTTAAAATTTATGAAGCAAGCAAAATCAAGTAATAGTCTAATAACTTCTAATCTTGCCATAGGAATATATGTTTCATCAAAGTCAATCTCTTTTTTTTGATTATATCCCTTTACTACCAGTCTAGCTTTGTTTATAATTACATTATCATGTTTATCTAATTTATTTTTGAAAACTCATTTTCTTCCAATTATGGGATGGTCAATAGGTCTACTAACTAGGGTTCAAATATTATTTATTTCAAATTGATTAAGTTTCTCTTGCATAGCAATCATCCAATTTGAATCATTTTTAGCCTCTTCTATATTTTTAGATTCAATTTATGAGACAAAAAAAGATAATTAAAAGTATCTTTAAATGAAGCTCTAGTTCTTATCCTTTGTGAAGGATCATCTATGATAAAGTCTCTTGGATGGTTATATGTATACCTCTATTTTTTGGACAGATCACTATGCTCCCTAGTTACCTTTTATTCCGCACTCTTCTTTTGTTCATCAACCTTTGTTGCTTCATCATCTCTTTGAATTGATTTTTCTTTCAAATTGAGTTCTTTTAATCCATTCTCCAGAGTATCTGTATCATCATCAAGTAAGTCTTCCTTTCTCGAAGAAGGATTGTTAGCTTCATCAAAAATAATATAAATGGATTCTTCAACAACCAAGGTATTTTTGTTGAAGATCCTATATGCTTTGCTGGATATGGAGTATCCATGAAAGATATCCTTATTCGATTTAATATCAAGTTTATCTAGATTATCTTTTCCATGATTATAAATAAAATATTTACAATCAAAAATATGAAAATAGTTAATATTATGTCTTTTTTCTTTCCAAAGCTTATAGAGATTTTTCTTTAAAATTGATTGGATTGAAACTCTATTTAGGATGTAACATACTGTGTTTATAGCTTCAGCCCAAAAGTATTTGGGTAAATTCTCTTCACACAACATGATACATGCCATATCTACTAGGGTTCTATTTTTTTTTCAACTACACTATTTTATTGTGGGATCTTTGGTACAAAAAAAATATATTAAATTTTATTTTCATTGCAAAAATTTTTTAAATTTTGGTTTTCAAATTCTGTTCTATAATCACTATGAATACAAACTATTGTAGTATTCTTTTCATTTAAATATTTTCTATAAAATTTTGAAAAAGTTGAAAAGGTTTCATCTTTTTGTGCTAAAAATAAATCCCATATAAATCTTAAAAGGTCATCTACAATGACAAGTCTATATTTCTTACCATCTAGGCTTGTAGTCCTAGTTGGTCCAAATAAGTCCATATGAATTAATTCAAATGGCTTAAAAGTTAAAATAATATTTTTAGATTTGGAACTCTTCCTAGTTTGTTTTTTTGATGGAAAAGCATCACAAATATGATCATATTCAAATCTTAACTTAGGTAATCCTTTAACTAAGTCATTTGAAACTAACTTAGATAAAGTATGCATACTAGTATGTTCTAATCTACGATACCATAGTCAATTAGTTTTTTTGATTTTAGCATCATTAGCAATAAGGCATTGGCCACTCTTCATAGCTATCTCATTGAGATCAACTAAGTAGATGTTGTCATGTCTATGTCTAATGAATTTGATGCTATCATCAAAGGGACTAATGACTATGCAAGAAGATAATTTAAATATTACCTCAAATCTTTTATAACAAAATTGACTTATGCTAAGTAAGTTATGCTTTAAATTATCAATTAACAGAATATTATCAATGAAGATAGTGGAGGTAATCTAAATTTTACCTATGCTGATTATTTTGCCTTTGCCATTGTCGTCAAAGGTGACTACTTCCCCTTCCTTCATTTCAAGGGTGAAGAATTGCTCTTTATCATCCATCATATACCTTGAATAGTCACTATCCAAATATCATTTTCTTTTTGATCTATTGGCTGCAAGATATTCCTGCAAGAGAATCAAGCAACATTCTTAGATACCCAAGTTTTTTTGGATCCTTTAGGGTTAGCAGTCATGGTTCCTTTTGAAACTCAGATTTTTTTAATTATTTTTTCATTAAACTTTCTTGTATTGCAAACATAAACTTTATATCCTACTCCACCACAGCTGTGAGAGGTGCTGCCAATAGAAAGTGATGTAATGAAAAAAAATTAAAAAATTTGTACTTGTTGTTTGATTTATAACCTACATCAGCTTTATCATACTCATCTTTGATTATTTAGTATCATTTGTAATTTTCCAAAGCTGCATGTGAATTTTTCTACCAACGGTTTTAGTCTATCTACTTCTTTCTTTAAGATCTCATTTTCTCCCTTCAATTTATTATAGTTTTTAAGGGTTTCTTCCTTCTCTTTGATTAGCATCTCATTCTTAGTTTTCATATCTTTGTTTTTCATGCTAATCTTCTTAAAGTCTTTCATCAAATCATAGAAGGCATCCTGTAGCTCTTTGAATGTAAACTCTAGAGAAGGTTCTGAATTTACCTCATCCTCTTATGCCATGAAGCACAAGTTGGCTTCATTTTGGATCTCTTCATCTAAACCTGACTCATCGCTGTCACTTCATGTCACAACCATTGCCTTCTTCTTGCACCTTTTGAAGATCTTTTTTAATGTTAGACAGTCGACTTTGAAGTAACCGGATCTTTTACATTCATAGCACAAGGATGGCTCCTTTTTTTTTCTTTTCTTTTTTTCTGCTTGGCTCACCCTTGGACAAATTTCTCTTCCTAAAGCCTTGCCTTCTCCTTCCCATAAACTTTTTGAATTTTTTGATCATCAGGGCCATATCCTCATCATCATCATCTTTGGTAGATTGCCCTTCAACTTCTTCAGCTGCAGTGGACTTTAAAATTATTATTTTCTTTTTTCGACTCTCTTCTTCTATGTACTACCCCATCGCTAACTCGTGTGTCATTAACTATCCAATAAACTCCTCAAGCAATAGCTTGTTCAAGTCTTTTACCTCTTCGATAGCTGTGACTTTTGCCTCCCATGTTCTGGATAATGACCTGAGAATTTTTCTTACTGATTCACTATTAGTATAGACCTTTTCTAATCTCTTAAGTTCATTAATAATATCAGTAAATCTAGTAAACTTGCTAATAATAGATTTAATGGGATCTATCTTAAATAATTTATATTGGTGAACAAGCATATTAATCTTAGATTCTTTCACTTGATTTATCCCTTCATATGCTACCTCGAGCTTATCTCAAATTTTTTTTGTAGAATTGCATATGAAAATTTGGTTAAACTTATTTGCATCAAGGGCACAATAGAGGATATTCATTGCCTTGGCATTCAATTGAGCATTTTTCTTATCTATTTCATCCCAATCCTTTTTAGGCTTGGGTGAAGAAATGCCATCTGCAATGATTGTCAGTGTGTGCGGACCATTGATGATTATATTCTACATGTTATAGTCTAATGCTTGTATGAAAATACATATGTGAGCTTTCTAATAGTTATAATTCAACCCATTGAAGAGCAGTGGCCTATTAGTGGATTGCCTTTCGACAAGTGATCCTCCTAATTGGGTTGTCATGAACTTTAGCTTTTGACGGTTGGTCAACAAATAATATTAGAGTATTCAGCTCTGATACCAATTGTTGCCCAGACAAACAATCCAAGAGGAAAAGTGAATTGGATTTTTAAAACTTAAAACAAGTATGTGCTGAATTAACTATTATGCCTTTAATGTAATTGTGCAGTAGATGCAATGTATGAATGAAAGAATGAAGAAAATAAGTACGCACACAAGAACAAGAGAATTTTTATAGTGATTCGGTGCACGTCCAGCATCTACGTCCACTCTCCAAGTAAGAATCTTGAAAATTTTACTATAATCCATCAAGATTACAGCTGAATAGTTTTAACCGAACTCACTATCCACAAAGCCAGATGGTTTTTCTTTTGGTTTACCAACCACAATCTTTAAACTCCTTAACCAAGGCCACACAATCCAATTTCAGGGATGGATTAAATTTTTTTCTTAGTTTCAGCCCCTGTTGAAATTAATTACAGTAAACAATGAGAAATAGAAAAGTTACAACAAATACAGCTCCTTGGTTGAGCAGATTTTGTTGTCGATGTAGTTCAGTTGTTGTCCTCTTGAATGTTTGGAATTAATGCTCTTCAATGGTTCTTCAATGCTCTCAAAGAATCAAGAAAAATTTAAATGGGAGTGGGTGAGCTTTCTTGAATGCTTGAAATTTAGAAAATTCTCTCTTTTTCAATGGAACAGTTCTATTATAAATGCTCCTCTTTTTTCATTTTATATTTTGAGTATTTCTATCAAGTTTGAAGTGAATAGAGCTCAAAACTAGCCGTTTCTAACCATTGGAAATGAAAAATAGCCGTTGAAAGTTTTGACAGACCAAAAAAATTATATCTGGGAACTAGCCATTGAGGCTGGAAAACACCTTCGAGTCGGCTCAGATTGACTTTGAGTCGGCTCAACCAACAATTTTTAAAAATCAGGCTTTCTGTTCTACTAAGAGACCTAGCTCGAATTGATCTTCGAGCTGGTTCAACAGCATCCATCAGAAATCAACTTTCTGTTTTTCTGACAGAGCTGGCTCAGATAGTCTTCAGACTGTCTCAGCTATCAGAATCCAAAAATAGGCTTTCTGTCATTCTGAGAGAGTTGGCTCGAATCTACCTCGAGTCGGCTCGATTGTGTGCCACGCCAAATTATTGAACCCATACTATGAAAGAGTCGGCTCGGTTGCTGACAAAGTCGGCTCAACTTATCCAAACTAATTTTTTTTTAGCCAAACCCCTCAAAACTTGATTTCTTTTTTATTTTAATCAAAGAGCTCCCTTTCTTCCAATCTTTTCAACACTTAAACAAAAAATATTAGTAATTGTGTGCTTTAATATTTGATTATTATCAAAATCACTTAGGGAGCCAATAACCTACAATCTCTCATAGAAGAGTTGAAAGAATTATGGAAAATCAGGGTCGAGATTCATGATGCTTCTTGTAAGCAAAATTTTTAAATGCATGCAATAGTATTATAGATAATTAGTAACTTACCTGGTTATGCTGTGCCATCCGAGTGGAGCACTCAAGGGCAATATGCTTGTCCTTCATGCCATATTGATACTCACTCTCAATATTTGAAGTTTGGATGGAAGTATTGTTGCATGGGCCATCACAGATTTTTAGAGTCTGATCATAAATTTCATCATGAAAGTTACTCATTTGACAATAACAAAAAATTTGATTTTGCACCTACTCCACTAACTGGGGTTGATATTCTAAAGCTAATAGAGGGTTATGTTAACACATTTAGAAAGAAAATTGAAAGTACATCTGAAAAAAGAAAAAAGAACGATAATGCTGACAAGCCAAAATGGTGGAAGAAGATGAGTATATTTTTTTCATTATTTTATTGGAAGGACCTTTTTTTACATCATAATATTGATGCCATGCATATTGAGAAAAATATATACAACAATATGCTTAATATATTGCTTAATATCGAAGAAAAAATAAAAGATAATATGAAATCTCGTCTTGACCTTAAACTTTTGAATATAAGGCATGTACTATACCCGAAGCAGATTAAAGGAGATAAAGAAATGTACTTGCCTCTGGCATATTTTTCAATGACACCAAAAGAGAGAGATATTTTTTTAAAAGTATTGAAGAGGATAAAAGTGTCAGATGATTATGTGTGTAACATACCACAACATGTTAATATTAAAGAGTGCAAAATGACAGGCTAAAGAGCCATGATAACTATATTTTCGTGCAACAATTGCTTCTCTTAGCTATAAGAGAAGTCTTGTCTAGAAATGTCAGCTCCATCACCATAGAGTTATATGCTTTGTTCAGAGAAATATGCTCTAAAGTTATTCGAGTGGTAGATATTCAGTAATTAAATGATCGGATTGCATTTATACTTTGCAATATAGAGAGAATTTTTTCTCTATCTCTCTTTGATGTTATGATTCACTTATCCATATATTTAGCGAGTGAGGTTAGACTTACCAGATTGGTACAATATCATTAGATGTATCCAATCAAAAGATATGTATTAGTATTATAAAAATTTCTTTGCATTATAATATTTTTCCTACGTTATTATAAAACCTCTAAATTCTTCTACCTAGGTACTTGCTTACATTAAAAAATTATATGCATAATAAAAGTCATTCAGAGGGTTCAATTGCAAAAAGGTATATAGTGGACAAATGTGTGACATTTTGTTCAAAGTACTTGCATGGCACAAAGACGAAGTTCAACAAAGTTATCAAGGAACTTTGAAGACATTACTAGCGAGCCGCAAGGAGGGATTTTTTCACAAACTGGTTGTGCTATAGGAAAGATTGAGCTTTGTGATCTTGATCATATAACAAAGATGCAAGTACATCACTATATTCTTTTTAAGTATCTTGCGATTACCATGTACCTTAAGTAAGATAATTTTTTCAACAACTAAAGTGCTCATGTACAATTAAGTACAACTTCTTCGATCTTATATTAAATAATCTTGCATAATAAGAAGCATATTGCTATACTTGAGATGCAAAACCCCAATGCAAGATGAAGAGACATAGAACATTTGCATAATAATACATTCCATGAATGGTTTGTGGATCATGTAAGTTTTATATTGTATCAAGTTAGATAAATCTAATGGGCATATCTCTCCTTTTTAAGATTGGTAATTGCAATTTGATCCTTATAATAATATTTCTCATATGTAAACAGATTGACTATCTTCTTAAGAAAGGCGATGTTCAAGTATCTGATAAAATTAGATGGCTGTCTCAAGGTCCTAATGAAGTGGCAAGAAGATTTTCAGGATTCATCATAAATAGCTTTCGATTTTATATTTAAAATCATAAAAAAAACAAAAAATGTCAAAACAATAGAGTTGTTGTTGTGGCGAAGACATCAAGCTTTGCGAGCACCAAGAATAATAATCAATTATAAGAGATGTTACTTACTACGATGCTCTAAAGGATATAATCAAACTCAATTTTTATGGGCACTTTAAGGTTATATTATTTAAATGTGATTGGGTAGATGTGACATCATGAGATAGGAGAATCGAGACTTTGGATTTATTCTTGTCAACTTTAATAAGTTAATAAGTACTAGACAAAATATATCGGTTGAACCTTTTATTCTTACATCCTAAAAAAAATTAAGTTTTCTATGTAGAGGACTCTATAGACAAAGATTGGCCGGTGGTTATCAGGACAAAGCTATGGAATTTGTATGAAATGAGCGATGATGTTCTTCCCAATGATTCAGAGGCTTACTAGGAGAGTGACCTATATAATGGTGAAAGAATGGAAGATGACTTAACCACATTTGATATGCAATTAAATTGAGATAGATTAGATGCTAATGGAACAACCATCGAAATGAATTTAATAGATACCCAACAGATAGAGCCTAGAGAAGAATATGACTATGATGATATGGAAGACGATGATTGAATATCCACTTTTTTGACTTCTAGTTCTATTTATAAAATAATTTAATTCATGTGTGTCATATCAGATGATGCTTATAAGATGTAATTATGTATGCAAGTGGTTTTCATATTGCAAGAATATTTTTCTTTATAAGACAATGCAAGTGGCTTTTATACTGCGACAGCATTATATTCTTGATTGTCCAACTATAATTTGTATTTGTAATACATGTTTACTTTTTAATACAATGATCTTTCTATTGTTATCCTAAAAATGCTCATAAACTTTGGTTTGCTTTGTCCATTTTAGGACTATACATATAGTTACCATGGCACGCAAAAATTGAAATGAAGCAGCAGGAAGTTCGGCACTTGATAGATACTTCCAATGATAATAGAGCAAATGTGACATCAATCCATTTTCTTATGATTGGATTATGAAGTCACTTTCACAAAAATAGAAGGATTGGAAAGCTCATCTCAAGGCTAAGTTTTATGATCCATCTCTATCTGCTACCTAGCAGCATGATACTATGCCCAATAAGAGAGTTATTCTTGAACAATATGAAGTTCTGGTATCATTTTGGAATAGCGATAACATGAAGATAAGATGCATAGCTTATTTTTACAATTTCATCCTCAATATGAGAAATATATAATTTAAATTTTTAAATATATTTAGTTATTAAAATCTTCTTTTACCATCTTAAAACCGTAGTGTTAAAAATAAATCTAATTAAGAAAAGCAAGAGTTTAGTCATACAAGAGGTACAAAAAGCTTTGCAGCTATCAGCGATGAGCAGATAAATATCCAATCTCCTCTCCCATGGATAAAAATATGTTGTCACATATTAATTTATTTACCAATAAATGCATATCTTATTATTGAGAATCCTATGATTGCAGGCTTCAAAGTCAGTTGATGGCAGGCCACCTACACGAACATAGCTTTTCATTCTTACTCATCAACATAAAGATAAGATACCTATAAATGATGCAGCAGCACAAATAATTGTTCGTCTAATGATTTAACAACTTATTTATTTTTTTTAATTAATTTTTAAATTATTATCTATAATCATCTAAATTGTTGATTTTTCATTTCAACATGAGCTATGTAAGATTGCTGTTCAAAATCCAGAGTTAATAGAAAAAGGTATCGCTCCTGATAATCTATATGCAACAGCCATGGGACAAGAAAAAGATGGGCATATTCGAATAATCGAATTGGATCCTTTATCCGAGAACTACTAGGGCAAGAACAAAAATCGTGTCCAAGCCATAAGGAAGGTGACTAAAACCAGAGAGGAGGTCCGTGCTTTAAAACAAGAGTGACAAGTATATCGGCAAGAAAAAAAAGAACTACAAGAGAAGTACACAGATGTGCAGCAAAAGTCATGATTATGGAACAGAATTACTCAAAGGTGCAGACTCAACTTTTTTCTCTCGTATAAATTGTACAAAAATTACACAATCAGGCACTCGCAGAGCATAGAATTAATAACTTATGTGTACCTCCTCACACAATAGACAGGTAATCCATCTGAATTTTGCATGAAAATTTTTTATATAATATAGAATTAGTAATATTTGATTTAATTCTTAGATTATTTCTTGTAGCCAATTGATGCATCTAGTGATTATGATGATTCACCAATATATCCTCTCAGCTCGACATTTTCAAATCATGTTGCTTCAAGTCATCGGACCATATTTTTAAACTTACAAAAATTTATTTATATGATTTATTACTTCACATTTGAAACCTCATCTATTACTTAACGTTTATTACCTCAGATTCGGATCAGAATTTTGTTTGATATCCACCAGCGCAATCAGCAAATGAACGAAGATAGAAATGGTTTTGACTTGAGCTTGGCCAAGTAAACAAAACAGAAAGAAAGAGAGAAGAAAAGGCAAAAAGAAGGAAAATATTATACATTAGTTTAATATGTTTTATAATAAAAATTATTTTATATTTGTAACTATTAAAGATGCATACAATTTATACAAAAAAGGTACTTTTAAGATCAAAAACATATATACATTATTAAAAAAAAAACTCAATAGATATCAAAAATCTAAATAGATGTCACATGCAAGCTGCTTGTGACCCTCAGTTCATTATGGTGTCACCTGGGTCACAATTTGCAAATATTAAGAAAAACCTTCCCTACGAGAAGCAACCCATCTTATTATTTTTTTGTTTATATTTTACAATTAAGAAATGATTTTTATCTCATCTAACGTTGTAGCATATACTACATAAATAACTTACCGAACTTGCCATGCCATGTGCTTCCGGCGGCCAAAACTGCAACAGCCCCGGTAAGTGGTAGAACTGAGAATCTCACTTAGAAGAAGGAGCGCTTGTAACCAAAACTAGGGTTGTTCGTTTGGTTTTAATCAATCCCATCCGATCCAAATTAATTTGATTTAAAAATTAAATAAAAAAATAAAATCGAAAATTGATCTAAATAAGAGAGGAACCGAATTAAAATCGAACCAAAAATTTTGATTTGGATCGATTATTCAATTTTTATTTTTTTATAATTTTTTTCATTTTCAATTATTTATTTTTGATATAATATATTCAAATAACTATTATCGATTTATTATTGATTTGTTACATTATATTTAATTAAATTCAAAATATATTATTTGATAATTTATTATATTAATAATTAATAATTAATAAATAATAATATATTAATAATTGATAAATAATAAATCAATAATAAACAAAATGTAACATATCAAAATCACATTATCTACAATACAAACAAGTAATCAAATATCAAAATAAATTATAATAATAGATCAAATCTAATATCCAACCATCCATCCATGTAACCAACAAGTTCTTAAAATAATAAATAAAATAAATTTAAATTATGATTTCGATTTTTGGTTTGAATTTCAGATTTTTCAATTTTTAATCGAACCGAATCAAAAACTAAAATTTTTGAAAATAAAAACTAAAAATCAAATCAAACTATATTCGATTCGATTTCGGTTCGATTTTTCGATTCAATTCGAATCGATTTTCGATCTAAAATCGAATTATGAGCAACCATAACCAAAATTGTCTTTCCTAATATTACATAATATTCCATTTAATCACATACAAAGAAATCAATTTGGCTAATGATAAGCTGAAGAAGATAGAATAAATACAAGCATAAGGGTTGGCAATAAGCCACATTATCGCAGTAAGAACCTATAACAACCCACGTTATCATTAAGCTAAGACCGGCTTCCAAACGCACCTCATTGAATTTCTATGATGACATAGTCATTAACTTCTACGATCTTTCTTCAAATCTTGATAAAAATAATAATATTATCATGAACTAAAATTTTTAATATCAAATATTATTTATTTTTTCATACGTACAGACAATCACACCACTTTAATATAAGAATAGCTCATCATTCTAATGCGAGAATAATCCATAAAATTAAAAAATATTAGTTTACTCAAAATGACTTTTTTGCTACACCCAATGTGTTGGAATTTCCTCCAAGTCCTTCAATGACAAGATAGGCGAGCTGGTCATGGATGCAATGCTTATCATTGTGCTTATAGAGATTGCAATTTTTTTATTTTCATATTTTCCTACTCATCTTTCAAAAGAATCTTAGGAATCACATTTTATTACTGATAGTGACTAACGAGCATTTCATATATATTCGTATACAATCTTAAACCATATAAAAAGAAAATGTAACACCACCAAGTAAAATGATGAGGCTCAACGCTTTCTCCAGGCTTGTAATTTATCTTATTTTCTTCCATCTTATCAATGATCTGAAGCTCCAAACGCTAAAACTATCCTCTCTGGAACGAACCAACTCAAACGGAATTGAAAAACCTCTCCAATGAATTCTATATTCATGTAGTTCCGACAGTTTTAGCTTAAAGAAATCACAGCTAAAAAATTAAAATATACATACATCCAATGCCTAATTAATGGTTTACAAATACGCAAACACTGCAGCGTGCTCTCTCTCTTTAGAGACGCTTTTTGGTATCGTGTACTGCCTTCCACCAGTTTCAGCACTCGAACCATATGAAGCTACCAATCAATGCAGACAAACATCGAGGCATGAAAAATGACCTCCTTGTATGCATATCTTGGAAAGAACTCAAAAAACAAACTTTTTAATTACCAAAAAACCTTTTTTCGGCAATAGGTTTCCCACAACAGAGATACCAAATAAAATAGAGGTTTAAGAACGGAGCATCCAATCTGAACTGCCTTCAGATTTCTGTTACATTGTAGGAACCTTTCAGATATACCTAACTAAGACGACGGTAGTTCACTTGACCAAAAAAAACCATTTAAATGGAACTTGAGATGTATCACGAGACATCGAGAAGTGAAGATAACGAAACGAAGAGCTTCCAATCTGAACATCATATTTACACAAAAGTAGGAAACCCTTGGTTGATGTGTTCGAGTTACCTTCACCATGGAGCAACTACTGTAGTATTGAAATGACGTTCTACCGAACGATATGCTTCCTCAGCTTCCTGCACATCCTTTTGTAATTTTGATATCTCGGCATCATTAACTTTCATTTGCATTATGACCACCTCTCTGCTCTCCCGGAAACGGGTTAGATTTTGCTCCACTTCCATGATAGCTTTATCTAATTGAACAGCTAATGCACCAAGCCTGTCATTATCACCTTTTCTCTCTACAATCTTTCTTTCCAATTCTGCTTTTTTACTCTCAGATTGCCTTTGACTACTTTGCATCTCCAGCAACTCCTCTAGGCAGGCACGTAGACGTCCAACATCAAAACCATTCGCTTCCAAGGGGCCAAGAGCCTTCAACCTTTCTTCAAAAATGGATATGTTATCAGCAATGTTTAATTTGTGAATGTTAGCTGCTAGGTTTGCAAATGATACCATCAGACCTATGGCCATTCCTTCTCGAAACTCCATAGAGTACTGCTCCAATGGGCGGAAATGTGGTTGTTGCGGCATTATATGGAATATATCCATCGCTTCGATTGATTCCCACATAAAAGAACTCTTCACAAATGGCAATATTACCTCTTTCGAAGATGAACGACTGGATGATGGATCAAACAAAGCCTCCCTGTTCTCATCAGAAGTTCTATTTGATGGTGACTCACTGGGATTAAGAGCTTCACATGAAGCAGCATCATCTTTCTTGGAAACAGATACAAGAACTCCCTCTTCAGCGCCAATTGCTGCCTCCTTATGATGAGAATCAAAAGTTGAGATTTCATCAAGCCTAGCGCAGAATGAGCTTGCTAACATGAATGACGATTGTTGTGTTGTGGAAACGTTGATTGGTATATCAACTTGAGTTAATAATTTTATCTGAGGCATAGTCTGTCTGTCTTCCAATACATCAATATGTTGATCAGTTTGACAGATGCTGACAGCATTACTAGTTGGAGAATCTGCAAGAGAAAATGGAAAGCATCAGAGAAATACTACAAACATGTAAATTTCAATATTATTATTCAGAAATACCCTGCATATTCACAAGAAGTGGGGGATCTTTGTGCCCTGTTGCTTCATCATGATGACCATGTGCTTGACTTTCAACAGATGCATCACCAGACTGACCTTGATTTGATTGCTCAACTTCTTGCCTCCCAGGTTCTTCTTCAGCAACTTCCTCAGGCAAATCTTCTGCTTGTTGCGATTCTATGCCTGCAAGTTGAATGAGCAGTTTTAAGCTACAGGGAGCATAATGTGTTAAACTTAAAAACAGCAGCATCTGCAGACTATAGAGGCATGCATGTGAATGATACTTCTCTTTGCAGGCCTGCCTCTCTTCCTTGTCCTCATCTCCTCCTCTGACAATTGTTTCATGCTCTGGGAACAAGGAGAAAAAAGAGTAATCGGAAAATTGAATCATGAAGTCCAAACATAATTATTATCAAACTAACTACAAAAGTGAGGTCTCACAACAATTTCAGGGGACTTTTTCTGTCGATGTGGGGCCCGAACAGCAAGCTTCTTTATTCGCTTCATAGATCCCACTCTAGGACCACGGGAACCTTTACAACTTCCCCATTCTGTAATCGGGAGGAACTCGCTGGCGTCATCATCAACCGGAGAATGGTTGAAGCCAGATTCTTTTGATTGATGTTCAGATCCCTTGTACATAAATTCAGAAGGCTCATTCCTCCCGGTTAATAATTTAGTTACACCATTCATCTCAGTCATGTTTTGCCCATAATTTAGCTCCATTGATAAGGGATTTTGTAGTAATTTTATTGCAGTCTTCTCAGGAGAGGTGCTTTCAAGACGATGCCGCACATCCAATGAAGAGAGGCTATCTTCTAGCAATGGCTTAGCAACTTGGGTTTCCACCTCCACCCCCAATGGAGTTTTTGAAGAAAAACGATCTTGTGAGTGTAACTTATAATCAAATAACTTTCCTTGCTTTACTTTTCTGCAAGGTTGAGATGAGCTCATCTGACCTTCAGTGTCCAATCCTTCAGTCTTCTTACGCTTCCAATGCAGAACACCAGAAAGAGGAACACATGGGACACCATCATCATCATCACTTGATGTTGTTACTGAAATAGGAAGACTAGATCTTTTGCCAGCATGAGATTGCCTTCGAGGTCCAGCAGACCTGGCTCCACTGAGCATTGGTGATTTTCTATTCTTGTCCTGAAATTTGAAAAGAAGAGGCCAACAAACAATTAGGAGGTGCTGAAAAAATTCCACACATTCCTAAGCAGAATGATTGCACCAAGATGCAAATATCACTGCATGAGAGACTCAACCACAGGAATAAGAAATCCTATTATACATGACCATGGATTAAAATGTTCATTGCCATGCTTGAACAACCATGTATTTAAAGTAAAATCATCAACCACTCCATTGAATTACTAACATGTCATTTTCTTCTAACTTTGGTGTAAACCTGCACGTCGTTTCCGGTTATATAAAAGCGGAAAGAATTTCTCTTAAAGATTCTAGCTTCTCTCTGTGACAGAGACACGACCCAGGAAACTGACAGGCTTTCATTTGTTAATATATATACTAGCAGTCTAGTATAGATCAGGCTTCCAATTTAATTCTAATGGCAGATTAGAATCATTGCTGGTACAAATACTGACTCTTTCAAACCCACAAAAAAGCAAATTGTACTTGAAAATCTAGAAAATGAAAAACAAAACAAAAACAAGAAATCAATTTATGGTGATCGAGAGTTTCAGAGTTTTTAAAAAATCCAACATGCCTAGATATCTCAGCTTTTATGTCACAATCAGTGTATCTAAATAGCGGCCAATAAAGTCAGAACAACATCGACTATCATCTTAGCATTGTGTACAGTAGACAAAATCCATGAAAAAACCACAAGTTAAAATACTTTAAGTTGATCATAACATCTTGGCTGATGTCATGGGACATCCAGGTGATATAAAAAGAGGATGAGTTTATCCAAACATGTATGATCTCATGTCCACATCAATGCAGTGTACCGTATCGTATCTGTATTGTATTCAATTGTATTCTGTGGTTACAATCTATATCAGCGAGTGACAGCAGTATAGACCTATAAATCATCCAAAATCTGGGCTGCTATGGAATCCCATGTGTCACATTGCATTGCTGGAAAGACTCCGAGATAATAAATATTTTGTAGAACATATGCAGGATTGAATTGTCGGATATAGGGAATAGAAATAAGACAAGGCATTGAGAGGCCGACATATGAACAATAAGAAAGCATTAACTTGAAGCAATGCAATACCTGGGAGGAATAGCTGATCCACTGCCCATCCTCCCATACCTGGCAGGATCTCATTTCAGAATGATTAAACTCCATCTCCTCATCATAGTGCCTCAACCTGACAATGTACTTTGACCCATTAGGAATCTGAGAAACAACTCCTAGCAACCAACCGCCATGGTAAAGCACCTCAACAACATCATGTAAGCTGAAATTCTCATCTTCTGATGCAAGGGGAGGTGCAGGCCTAATGTATTGAGCATCAACAATCTCCATTGACAACTCTCTGTCAGTGACATCTCTCAGGGTCTTGTAATCCACCAAAAATATGGACTTGCTGACCACACGTCCAATCGTAGCAGCAAACCAAGTCCCATAGTTCTCTCTTTCCCGGCTAACCTCGACCTGTGCTCCCACACTGAACAGTGGCTCAGCCACGTCCTGTAAGGTGAAAATATGTAAGCCAACTTCGGCCTTTCACATAAAATCTAGCGGTTCCCATTGTGAAAAATATCTAATTTGCCTTCTCAATTATGTGCACGCAGTGCAGTTAGAAGTGAATTCAATGCTACAGCAAAACCACAGGAAATATATAATACTCAAACGCGTTTCCCATGCAACCAAAAGTTAATGGGAAAGATATGGATTAATGCACCAAGAACAATAACTAAGCAGCATCGCAGCGGTACCTTTACGGGTTTTCATGTAGCTTCCCATGCCTTCTGTCCATGGATTATCATAACACAGCAAAGATGGGAATTTTAGACATTTCCCGAATACACATCACTACTTAAAGTATCATAACATACCAACGGTCCGAATCACTAATTATAGAATCATAACATACCAAAGATGGAAACTTTATACCTTTCCCAGCCCCATGTCATTGACTATAGTTTCAAAACGTCCCAAAGATGGCAACATTTTATCAACGGTGAGACGTTTACCTGGTCTCGAGCGACGATCCATCGTCCACGGACCCATTCCAGCAGCGGCCGGATATCCGACGGCGGGAAGTCCATCACCTCTCTTGTGTTGGGGAAGGACACAGTAAACCTCCCAGAATCCTCGCCGTGAAGCCTGGACACCACCCCTGCCCACCACCCATCATTGTGAAAAGCCTCGACACGCTGGTATACCTGGTAATCGGCGGGGGAGGGTGGCGGAGGAGGCGGGGGGCGGACGTGGGAGCGGCGGACAATCTCATGGAGGGGTTCGGAAGGATCCGCATCGGAAACGAGAGAGACGTACTCGACGGAGTAGCGGCGGCGTTTGAGGGATCGGACGATGGTGGCCTCGTACCATGCGCCGCGGAATCCCTCGTCATCGCTGCGCACCTCAACTTTGGCCCCAGCGCCGAAGCCCCCGCTGGAGGTCCTCCCACCGCTCGAAGATTCTCCTCCTCTCCGAGCCCTCCGTGCCATTAGGCTTAGGGTTTGGGTTTCGGGCGAGATTTTTCCCTTCAGGCGGAAATGGAAGAGGCAAAGACCCAGAGGAGGTGAGGTGAAGTAATACTGGAGAGGAGGAGAAGGCGAGGAGGCGAGCTTTGGGAAGCGGAGTAACTGGGATCCGGTCACTTCCTTAGGCTTACCGCGCTGATTTTGTGTTTTCTTGTAATGAAGATCGTTGTAGCTGTTCCGAATTCAAATTTCAAATTGAGGGCTGGAAATGGAATGAGGGTTTTGCGGTGATGTTATCTTGGAGACCTCGTGATTCGGGATATAATGGCAGAGTTTGCAGGCGGTTTTTCCGAGCGGTGATTGAACCACTGGTGAAGGTAAAGGAGAGGACGGGACGGAACGTCACGTGGTTATGGAAATTAATATGCGATCTACCTATTTGTCCTGAGAGAACATCCAGACTGTGGGGATTTAGGCAAAGTGAGTGCGCCTATAAAATTTATATGCGACCGTGTACCATCGTTGTCCCATGTCAACTTCCAAACCTTTCGAAAATGTTTGGAGGTTGCTTTCATTCGGATGAATAGCAATTCGATGATCGAATATTGCATTTTTTTTTTTTTTTGGGCATGTTTAGACGTAAGCTTTCATTCCAAATCTAAAATTATTTTATTTTATTTTTGCTTTTTTAAATTAACTCTCTTGTATTTATAAATCAAATCTCTGTTTAAATGATGGCTGAATTGATTTCATTTATCTTTGACAAATCCAGATTTGATAATCCATGGCTTTAAAAAAATAAAATAAAATCCTATAAATCCAGAATTGTAAATGGATAAGATCGGATTAGGTCATGAGTGACTCGATCCGACCTAATTTTCTGATCGGATCTAAATATTGAACCCAAATATATCCCAATAAAAGATCTGATCGGATTGGATCGTATCTATGATCAAATTTTTTGACTCAATAGGTCATTTGAATTGAATCAGATTCATGTATAACTTAGTCATGATCTATGAAATACGGTTCAATTCGGATTCGAATCTAGACCGATTCAGATTTGAGTTATAAATAACAAAATTAATAAGTAAAAAATTTATAAACAAATCTTATTTGTACTATAAATTTTAATCTTGATATATGAGACTATTAGAATCCTCATATTCCACACTCTTCATTCATTCAAAAGCCTAAAAAATCTCATCATATTTTTTTTACCATTGCCCCTGGCTTGTTTAATCTAAACTTAAAATATTTTAATAAAATTTCAAAAGATAAAAGATCTAAAAATTAATAGAATGTCTTCTCAAATACAACAAATATTAAAGCAGGCTCGATCAAAATTAATATTTATGTAATATAGAAACAAAGAGAGATAAGAGATAGATTTAGATCTGATCGGATCGGATCGAATCGGATAATTTATCTCAAGACTCAAATCAACTCAAAAGTCCCAATAGATCAAATCAAATCAAAATTTCATACATCCAGACCCAATCTAAAAAATGGAACGGATTCGATTTTAAAATCCGATCCCGATCGATGGATTTTTTAAAATGATTCGGATCGGATTGGATCACGGGTCAATCAGACCTATTTGTAGTCTTATATCAATTTTGTTAAGGAAATGATTTTGATACCCTACTTATAGTATATTTATTTGAATATATAAGTATATATATTTGAAAATATAAAATAGTATACTTGATATATGAGTACGTTTATCTGGAAATATATAACCAAAATATCTATCATCTTAACAAATTCTTCACATCATGTTGCGTAGTTCTACAACAATCAAAGTAAATGTGACGAGTATGGCATCATATTCCATGAATCATGGACTGTTTAGGTTGTGTTTCCCAACAGTACAGATGTCCGCGGGATCCCAGATGCTTTACCTAATTAATTTTTTAAAAAAATTATTTATAAAAATAATTTAATATTTAATTTATTTATCGAATTAATGTAAAAAAATCGAACGTCATTTTGAATGATGTTTTATCATCGCCACGTCATTCATCTTTTTTTCTATTTTTTACGTAAACGATGTCAAAAAAATAAAAAATATCATTTGAAATAGTAATTTTATAAATACCATTCCAAATGATGTTTTTAAAAATGTCATATTATTTAGTGATTTTAATTTTTTTTAAAAAAATAAAAAAAATTATAATTTTAAATTTATAAAAAAATAAAAATTATAATATTGATAAAAATAAAAATTATTATTTTAAATTAGTATCTCCATTTCAAATTATTTTTTTAAAAAAATATCTGAAAAAAATTGTTGTAAAAAAAATTGAAAATATCAAAAAAAATTGAAAAAAATAAAAATTATAATTCTAAATTTAAAAAAAATAAAAATTTTAATTTTAATTAAAATAAAAATCATCATTTCAAATTACAATCTCTTTTTCAAATTAATTTTTTTTTAAAAAATGAGAAAAAAATAAAAATTATAATTTTGAATGAAATTTAAAAAATAAAAATTTTAATTTTAATTCAAATAAAAAAAGATAATTTTAAATTATTTTCTCAATTTAAAATTAATTTTTTTAAAAAATTTCTAAAAAAAATATTAAAAATTTTAAAAAAAAAATATCAAAAAAAATGAGAAAAAAAATAAAAATTATAATTTTAAATTTAAAAAAATAAAAATTTTAATTTTAATTCAAATAAAAAATATCATTTCAAATTACTTTTCTCATTTCAAATTAATTTTTTTAAAAAAATATTCCAAAAAATAAAAATTAAAAAATTAAAAATATAATAAAAAAATTAAAAATTTAAAAAAATAAAAAAATTATAATTTTAAATTTAAAATAAATAAAATTTTTAATTTTAATTAAAATAAAAGACATCATTTCAAATTATTTTTCCTATTTCAAATTAATTTATTTAAAAAATATTCAAAACAAATGAAAAAAATAACTAAAAAATTTCATAAAAACAGAAAAAATGGTAAAAATGAGAAAAAATAAAATTTATAATTTTAAATTATAAAAAAATTAAAATTTTAATTTGAATTCAAGAAAAATAAAAGAAAAAATGCCATAAAAATTTAAAAAAGGAAAAAAATATGAAAAAATAAAAATTGTAAATTAAAATTTAAAAAAATAAAAATTTTAACTTTAATTCAAATAAAAAATATCATTTCAAATTACTTTTCTCATTTCAAATTATTTTTTTAAAAAAATATTTGAAAAAAAGAAAAAAATTGGTGTAAAAAAAATAAAAAATACCATAAAAAAAAGAAAAAAAAATTGAATTGAATAAAAAATAGAAATTCTAATTCTAATTCAAAAATAAAAATTATAATTTTTAATTTAAAAAATAAAAATTATAATTATAATTCAAATAAAAAATGGTAAAAAAATAAAAATTATAATTATAAATTTAAAAAAAATTAACTTTAATTCAAATAAAAAATTATTATTTCAAATTACTATCTCTATTTTAAATTAATTTTATTTATTAAAAAATTACATAAAAATAACTAAAAAATTAAAAAAATATTAAAAAAAAAATGAAATAAAATATCAAATGGAATGGCGTTTTTGAAAACGCCATTCCCTTTGGCATTTTTGAAGCATAAAATCCAAAAAAAAAACTCTCTCCCCCTCTTCTCCGACGTTTTCTCCTCTTCGACGGCACGGCGTTGAGCTCCCTCCTCTCTCTTTCCTCTTCCTCTCTCTCTCTTCCTCTCTCTCTCCCTCTTCTCTCCCTCTTCCTCTCTCTCTCCCTCTTTTTCCTTGGCCGCTGGCGACAGAGGGCCGGCGGCGGGCCTGCGCGCCTCGACGACGGCACTGGCGGCGGCACCCCGCGACGGCCCCAGCCCTCCCCTACCCTTGGCTGGCCCCATCCTCTCCCTCTTCCTCTCTCTCTCTCTTCCTCTCTCTCTCCCTCTTTTTCCTTGGCCATCGGCGACAGATGGCCGGCGGCGGGCCTGCACGCCCCTGCGGCGGGCCCCCGCGGCAGGCCCCGGCCCTTCCCTTCCCTAGCCGCCCCCTCTTCTCTCCCTCTTCCTCTCTCTCTCTCCCTCTTTTTCCTTCACCGCCGGTGATAGACGGGTGACGGCGGGCCCGTGCACCCCGATGGAGGCCCCCCGCGGCGGGCCCCAGCCCTCCCCATCCCTTGGCCGGCCCCCTCTTCTCTCCCTCTTCTCTCTCTCTCCCTCTTTTTCCTTAATCGCCGGCGACAGAGGGCCGATGGCGGGCCCGCACGCCCCGACGACGGCTCCCCGCGACAGGCCCCGGCGGTGGCCCCCCAGGCGATGGGTCGCAACGGGCCCCTGCGGTGGCCCCCCGGCGACGGGTCATGGTGGGCCCCGACGACGGGCCCCGGCAGCGGCGGCCCTTCGGTGGCGAGCCCGTGCGGCCCTGCGGTGCCTTTCTATTTCGATTCGCGACGGCCGGCCCCGGTGACGGGCTGCGGCGGTGAGCTGCGGCGGGCCCCGACGGTGGCCCCCCGACGTCCGGCCCTACGGAGGCCCACCGCCCTCAGAGCCCGACGGCCCCTTGGCGACGGCTCCGCGATGGCCCCTCACACTGGTACATCTCGATCTGGTACGGACACGAATAGCTATGTACGGTGCGGTATGAAAAAAAATTAATTAATTTGAAATGGAGAAAGTAATTTGAAATGATGTTTCTTATTTGAATTAAAATTAAAATTTTTATTTTTTTAAATTTAAAATTATAATTTTTATTTTTTTCTCATTTTTTTCATTTTTTAATGATATTTTTTATTTTTTTAATTTTTAAATTTTTTTGAGATATTTTTTAAAAAAATAATTTTAAATGAGAAAAATAATTTGAATTTATGTTTTTTATTTGAATTAACATTTGAATTTTTAATTTTTTTCTCATTTTTTACTTTTTTTGTTTGGAATATTTTAAAAAAAAATAATTTGAAATGGGAAAAGTAATTTGAAATGGTATTTTTTATTTTAATTAAAATTAAAAATTTTATTTCTTTTAAATTAAAAATTATAATTTTTATTTTTTTCTTATTTTTTAATTTTTTTGCTTTTTATGGTATTTTTTTATTTTTTATTTTTTTTGACATATTTTTTTAAAAAATTAATTTGAAATGGGGAAAGTAATTTGAATTGATGGTTTTTATTTGAATTAAAATTAAAATTATTTTTTTAAATTTAAAATTATAATTATAATTTTTTTCTCATTTCTTTCTCATTTTTTAGTTTTTATGATATTTTTTATTTTTTTATTTTTTATGACTTTTTTGAGATATTTTTTAAAAAAATTAATTTTAAATGGACAAAATAATTTAAATTTTTTTTATTTAAATTAAAATTAAAATTTTTATTTTTTAAAATTTATTCAAAATCATAATTTTTATTTTTTTCTCAATTTTTTCTTCTTTTATGATATTTTTTTAAAAAAAATTAATTTGAAAAAGAGATTGTAATTTGAAATGATGATTTTTATTTGAATTAAAATTAAAATTTTTATTTTCTAAAAATTTAGAATTATAATTTCTATTTTTTTCAATTCTTTTTTTATGGTATTTTTAATTTTTTTTACACTATTTTTTCAAGATATTTATTAAAAAGATAATTTGAAATGGGGATATTAATTTTAATTTTTATTTGAAATGATAATTTTTATTTTTATCAAAATTAAAATTTTTATTTTTTTATAAATTTAAAATTTTTATTTTTATTTTTTTTGAAAAAAAATTAAAATCATCAAATAATATGATGTTTTTAAAAACGTAATTTGGAACGGCGTTTTTAAAAACGTCATTCCAAATGATATTTTTATAATTTTTTTTTGACGTTGTCTACGTGGAAATGGGGATGACGTGGCGATGATAAAATATCATTGAAAATGATATTTTATTATTTTTATATCAATTTAATAAATAAATTAAAAACTAAATTATTTATATAAATATTTTTTTATATATTAATTAGGAAAAGCACTCTGGATCCCGTGTTATTTCCTCTTCTGCTAGATTGCATGCAAGGCGTACCACTTGAGTTCTTTAGCTTCGTAATACCAGCGATAAAGAATAAGCTGCAGTGCCCTCCTGGGACTGAGCTCGCTGCCTCTGGGGTCCCGAGCTTGCGGCGGCATTCTGGCAGTATTTCATAATTTATTTTTAATTTAAAAATATATTTTTATTAATAATATCTGAATTATTATTTCAAAATTATTCATATAAAAATAATATTTTGGAAAAATATGCAGGTAAATATTAATTTTGAGAAAGAATCCATACAAATTCTTAGATTTAAAAAATATTTATATTTTTATTGATATATACTTTCCTAAATATATGAAATTATATGAATATTTTCATAAAATTATTATATATATATATATTATTATAATTATTTTTTCTACATATCGATTCGTTAAAAAATTTCAATCATTAGTATTTTAAATTACTAATTTTTTAATAGTATTAGATGACATGGATATGTATATAAATAAAAAAGATCAAAAAGAAAGATATACATATAAAACAAATATTTTTATAAAGATGTACATATAAATATTAATTTTAAAAAAATATTCATATAAATTTCAATATTTTGATGGATATATACATAAAAAAAAAAAACTCTTTTGTAACTTAAATTCAAATTTATTTCAACTTTTTTTTTTGTGCATATATAATTAGTTAACAACCTTTTTAAAAGATATAATTAACAAGGGCGGATCCACGTACGTGAAGGAGATTTTTTTTGATTTTCTTTTTTTGTTCATAAACTCTAAATAGCTAATAACTTTTTTTCTAAAATAATCTAAACTTTTTTTTTTTTATAAAATCATTATGAAGAGCACCACTCAAATTCAAAATTTATTTCAAATTTTCCCTCTACAAGCCTAAAGGGAAATATTTCTAAAATGAACATGACTTCCTAAAATATTTTGTCAATACATCATGACTTTGCTCGTTAGATATACATGGTTTCCTAAAATATATTTTTAATATTATCCTCTATTTTCTAATTATTTTAAGAAAAAATATTAGCCATTTAGAGTCCACACACAAAAAAAAAAACAACAACAATAAATTTAGAGTTATGTTAGAATGATGTTAACTAATTCCATGCATGTAGAAGAAAATTTTCAAACAAAAATTAACATATGTTTAAATTTGAATGGGAATCTTCTTAATTATTCTAAAAAAATTGTTGGTCGCTTAGCATCCATATATAAAAAATGAATTTAGAGTTATTTAAGAAAGCAATTAAATAATTCCACACAGGTAGAGCAAAAAAACCAAAATAAATTGGAATTTGAGGGAAACTCTTCATAATTATTTTAGAAAAAAAATTATTGGCCATTTAGAGTCCAAGCAGATAGAGGGAAAAAAAATTGAATTTAGAGTTATTTAGAAAGTCGTTAATTATTTTAGAAAGCCATTAATTACAAAAATTTTCATCCAAAAAAATTTCCTTCGGGCATGTAGAGGGAAAAAAATTATTCTTTCGGGAATATTTTCTTGCACACATGCATTGGGAAAAAAATTGAAATAAATTTTGAATTTAAATAGGACCCTTCTTAGTTATTTTAGACAAAAAAGTCAAATTTAGAGTTCTTTTAAAAAACCATTGCATATAATTTCTTTAGAAAATAAATTACTGGTTGTTTAGAGTCCATGCAGTGAGAGAAAAAGGAAATCCAATTTAGAATTATTTTAGGAAGCTATGTTAATTTAATTAAAAAAATTATCCTTTTAGGAAAATTTTCCTCTACACATGCCTGTTGTTATATTTGATGTGCCACAATTAGTGTCACGGCAACCGAAACAAGTGAGAGGCCTTAAAAATAAAAAAATAAAATATATATATATATATATATATATATATATATATATATATATATATATATTACTTTTACTTTTACTTTTCCTTGCATTCGACATGCCAATAGAGGTCATAGTAATGAAACAATTTGGGGTCCATTAAAAAAAAAAAGTCCTTGAGGAAAAATTGTTCCTTCATAAATATTTCCCTCCATGCATGCATAAGAAAAATTAGAAAATAAAAATTTCAAATTTGAATGCGATTCTTCTTAACTATTTTGGAAAAAAATAAATTTAGAGTTCTATTAGAATGCTGTTCATCTTAATATGACATCCTAGCCCATTTTAATCCCATAGGGAGGTGGGCTTGATCCACTTGAGAGGCCTAAATGGATCAATTAGTCTAGAACCATAAAGAAAAAAAAAAAAAAAAAAAAAATACAAAACAACACATGCTCAGAGAAAAGAATCCGATGCCGAAATAGATTTCCAGCATTCCTCCCACTCTATTTAAGACCACCCCACCTCCCTTTGAGCCTCCATTGTTGGCTGCCAAATTAAATCATCACTAGGAAAACCTTCCTCATCATCTTCTTCATTTGGATAACCTTCACTGTGCTGGCCAAACTTGCAGCCACAACTTGCCGAAAATAAAGATAAATCCCCTCAAATCATCTTCCACATCCTCCATAGTTTGTAGGTGTTGGGATTCCAGCCAGCCATCGCTGGATTTTTTTTTTTAAAATCCAAGCTTCTGATTTTTCTCTATTTTTTTGTCATTTTTTTTTGACTTTTTTTTGGCACCAATTGTTGCCGTCAGTCATTGGTAGGGGTCCTCCGGCACCATCCTCACCGATTACGAGTCCTCCCAACTTTGGGAAAAATAGAGAGCATGAGTCCTCTTTTCGCCAAGAAACCAAAAGGAGTGACCAGAAAAAAAAAAAATAATAATAAAAATTAAATAAATAAGAAAAAATAATTAAATAGGGAGAAAGAGAGTGTTTCATTTTTTTTCTCTCTTTTCCCACTTTCTCTCTATTATTGCTCTCTCTGGGTAGTTTTTTTCTTTAGAGTTTGTAGATCCTAAAGAAGGGTCTTTTTCTCAATGATTTTGCTGGACTTTGGTGAAGGAGATCTTGATCTATGGCTATCGAACAACATGCCGGTCCTATCCTAACTAGATCAAGCACCACTAGATTTTACTATCAATTACATTGAATTGATTTTAATTATTTTAAAAATAAAATTTCGTCAATTGCTAGATTAAGTTTATCGAGACATGGGATGCTACTGCTTGATTAGTCTTATGAGGGGTTGAAACTTAGAAATTTTATTTTTAAAATTATTATAATAAAATTTTAATAAAAATATAATTTTTGAATATTAAAATCTGATAGTGATTTTTGGAATTAATTAGATATATCTGTTGGTTTAACTTATAAAGTAAATAATAGAACCATTTTTTTAGATTTATTGATAAATTATATAATATTATTTCATTAGTTTGTACCATAAATATGTGGTAACATATTTTTTGGCATCTTATTGTATCTCCATTTCATTTTTTAGAAATCTTTAATGACCATTTTTTGGATTCTTATAATTATATTCTCAAATATATGTATATGTTTTTATAGATAAATCAGTTTATATGTATTCCTTATCTGTTTCTATTTTTATAATATATTATTACATATTTTTTTTGAATATTACTCTTTTACTGATTACTAATTTTATGGACACATGTCTTTTTGATTGTAATCATTCTGATTATATTGGTCTGCTACCTTATACCATGTCATTATAAATATTTTAGTTATACCGTTCCATAAGTTTGTACCATAAATTTTTGATTGCATATCTTTGGCATCTTATTGTATGTCTATTTTATTTTTAAAAATCTTTAATGATCATTTTTGGATTTCTGTAATTGTATCATGAAATATATGTGTGTTTTTTATGAAAAAATTAATTTATATGTATTCCTTATCTATTTCTATTTCTTGCATTGTATTATTATATATTCTTCTTTTGAATATTATTTTTTTGCTAATTACTGATTTTATGGATGCATTCTTTGATAACAAACATTTAGATTATATCGTTCTATTTACCTATGCCATGTCGTGATAAATATTTGGGCTTTGTTATTCCATGAGTTTGTATATAGATTTTTTGATTATATATTCTTTAGTATTTTATATTGTATCTCCATTTCATTCTTAAAAATATTTAATGAACATTTTTGGATTCCTATAATTAAATCCTGAAATACATGTACATGTTTTTTATAAAAAGATTGATTTATATATATTCCTTATTTGTGTCTATTTCTTGCATCGTATCATTACATATTTTTTTCTGAATATTACTTCTCCACTAATTATTGATTTTTTGGATATTTATAATTAACAGAGATGGATATTGTTAGGATTTCATCTAAACTCATGTTGGAAGAAATCACACCTAGATTAGCTCTTCCAAAACCAATCTATGGAATTAAGGTGTGAGATGAAGGGTATCTAATATCATTCATTGATATTGTACCAGCACAAGGGGAGGATTCATCTCAGATGACCAGGATTTGGGGATAATATAGTAGATGTCAGATTGAATTGGAAGAAATTGCCGTTGGATTTGTATTTAGAAAGTTGAAAAATATGTTTAATTTTGAAATTGGAGATTTTAAATATGAAGATAAGGAATATTGTAGGTACCTGCATTAGAGATTCTGCGATGCTCATGATAATTTTGATGTTGAATATAAACAATTGTAATGAGATCATCATTTATCTATTGAGAGATATAAAAACTGATGGCTAACTATGATGAGCTTCAAAAGAAAGTGAAAAAATATCAAAAAAATATTTCGTCCCGGCTTCGGATCATCTATAGAAAAAAATAGTCTTTAAAAGGATGTGGTCATTTTTTTTATTTTGGTCCTTAGTCTATAGAG
>NC_025996.2:45312437-45450910 GCF_000442705.2 Elaeis guineensis
GAGTTGATTACTCTAGATACCACCCATACTGAGATAAAGTGGATTAAAAGTCTTATCTCATACCTATTTTTAATACCTAAGCCAGTTCTGACTATATCAATCCATTATGATAATAAGACCATAATTGAACTGACTAATCAAAAAAATACTAATAAAAAGATGAACCAGCATATCCAAATTTATCATAATAGATTTGTAAGACAACTCAAAAAAAAATATCATTTCCTTGAAATTTGTCGTCTGAGAAAAACTTGACAGATCAATTAACCAAGAATTTGTTCAAAAATAGAGTCCTAGAATCATCGAGGGGATAGAGCTTAAGCCCACTATGTGGTCACCAACAGTGGATACCCAACCTCTATGATTGGAGATCCCATGAATGAGGTTCAATGTGATAAAAATGAAGCTGATTGAGTGATCGTGCCAGCGCACATTATCGGAGTATATCTCCTCCCATCCCTATGATGAGTGTTCTTATCAGTCACAAAGTAATTTATAAAAGATAAGCTAAGCTCTTAATGAATCTAAGAAAGAAAATTTGCAGGGTGTTAGATCACAAATATTTTTGGAGGACTTATCTATGTGAGAATTGTTGTATAAGCCGTGACTATGGATTTGGGCTAATCCTAACAAAATTCTCATAAAATAATAAGGTACCAAGTGCAAGGCTTTAACTGATGCTGATCGCATAAAGACCCATTTGATCCGTACTATGTGTATGATAAGTTGAAGTATGAGTTAAAGGATCTAATTTAAGATCTAATCCACTATGATTCCTTTAGATGGATCCTATCAACACTAAGTAAAGTTCAAGTCTAGAGAATACCTCACCTATTGCATAGTATAAGATGCCTAAATATTAATCTTTATGATTTTCAAAATTTAAATCTTTTGTAGGGAATTGTAGAGTTTTATTTAAAATAAAATAAGATTTAAATATTTCTTATCTCTAATTTTTAGTTATTTAAAAATGTTAAAACTCTATTTTTAACTTTAACGACTCTTTCCAAAAAAATACGATTCTTCGGAAGAAAACGTTAGTTTTTGAAAAAAAAAAAAATATGATATTTTTGAAACATCTTCGAAACCCGCCTCTTTAGTAATCCGAACATAGTCTATTTGATCCAACTGTTTTAAAAATAATAAAAATCCTATCTTTTCTTATGTTCTATCTCTCTCTATTTCTTTCTGGGAGAGAGACCATCTTTCTCCTTTTTTTTTTGTACTCATTTTTCTGGGTCAGCCTCTCCAACGATCGTACTCGTTAGACGATGATCGGAGTAAGCCAGATCGTTGTACCTTAAAGATGAGATCGCCGAAGACCCGTACATAAGGGGCAAATCACATTCTTGGGGCAGCATTTCACACGTCTTGATTCAGACAATGTCTTCTCAACCATTTTCTTATTTTAGTACTTTATTTTTTTATAAAACCATCTTGGAATCATATGAACAGCAATAACAATTTCTAGATGTTTTGATCAATTTTTACCAATAGATTCAAATGCTACAACAAAACCACAGAAAACATATAGCATTCAAACGCATTTCCCATGCAATCAAAAGTTAATGGGAAAGATATGGATTAATGCATCAAGCAAAATAACTGAGCAGCATCGCTGCAGTACCTTAATGGCCCTTTTCCTTCTGTCCATGCATTAAGTATCATAAAACAGCAAGGATGGGAATTTTAGACGTTTCCCGAATACGGATCATAACATACCAAAGGTGGGAACTTTATACGTTTCCCAGTTCCGTATCACTAACTATAGAATCAGAACTTACCAAAGATGGTAACTTCATACCTTTCCAAGTCCCATTTCGTTGACTGCAGTTTCAAAACGTTCCAAAGATGGCAACATTTTATAAACGTCAAGACGTTTACCTGGTCTCGAGCGACGATCCATCGTCCACGTACCCATTCCAGCAGCGGCCGGATCTCCGACGGCCGGAAGTCCATCACCTCTCTTGTGTTGGGGAAGGACACGGTAAACCTCCCAGAATCCTCTCCATGAAGCTTGGACACCACCCCTGCCCACCACCCATCATTGTGAAAAACCTCGACGCGCTGCAATACCTGATAACGAGTGGGGGAGAGCGCCGGCGGAGGCGGCGGGCGGACGTGGGACCGGCAGACGATCTCGTGGAGGGGCTCGGATGGATCCGCATCGGAAACAAGAGAGACATACTCGACGGAGTAGTGGCGGCGGGGGAGGGATCGGACGACCGTGGCCTCATACCATGCTCCGCGGAATCCCTCGTCGTCGCTGCGTACCTCGACTTTGGCCCCAGCGCCGAAGCCCCCGCCGCTGGTCCTCCCACCGCTCGAAGATTCTCCTCCTCTCCGAGTCCGTGCCATTAGGTTTAGGGTTAGGGTTTGGGACGGGATTTTTTTTTTTGGCGGGAACGGAAGAGGTAAAGACCTGGAAGAGGTGAGGTGAGGTGAGGTGAGGTAGGGGGGCGAAATGGTACTCTTTTATATGGTCTTTTATAAAAGAACTGGGAAACATCTTTACATTCCAAAAAAAAGAAAAAAGAAGACTGTTTAGAAGATTTTATTCTTAGCAGATCAGCAATCAGTTAAATATCATCATTTTTTATTTTTTTTATTAAAAATATTCTATAATTTAGACTCTACTTTTTTTATTATTTTTAAAAAAATAATTATTTTATTACTTTCTTCCACCTTAGTCTTGTTGCCTTATCATCCTCCATAGGTGTATACTATTTTTTTATTTTATCATAAAAAATTCATCATCAAATAAAATTTTTAAAATAAAAAAAATAATTTTAACATCAAAATTAATTTTAATAATAATTTTATAATTTATTATTAAAATTTATATTTTTAATGATGATATTTTAAAATAATCACCACAAATATATACCTGTTGGTGCAAAAATCCGCTTGCGCCGGAGAAGCTGGAGTCGAGGAAGTCGCGGTCGCCGCCGGGACCTGCAAAGGAAGTCTAAACCGGAGGTTGGGTTGCTCCGGCAAGACCCTCCGACGCTCAAGTCAGTTCTCTGCCTCAACAAGAATGGAGTGCTCGAACGGAGAATTTAGCAGAGTTTTTAGATAAAAAAGACGAGAGTTTAGAGAATAACGTATCTGGGGTCTCCCTTTTTATAGGCGGAGGGTGCCACAGACTGATAGCGACGTTCGTAACCGTCTGGTAGTGGACCGCCCATAGTCAGGAGGAATTTATTGCAAAGGGTAGTGGAGCGGAATTGTGGCTATCGCCGTAGCTCGCCACGTGGAATCAGTTGCGAGGAGTGGAGCGGCATCCGCTGTCGTGACTCATCTGGGGGTAGTGAAATTACACAGGATCCGTCGCAGGGAGTGGAGCAGAATCATGGCCGTTAATATAGCCTGTCAGGGAGTGATGAGGTCGCGTAGGGTCCGCCGCAGGAAGTGGAGCAGAGTCATGGCCGTTATTGTGGCCCGCCAGTGGGTCCAGAATTGTCGGTCGGAGCTTGGTTGGGGTCGGTAGCGAGGTTCGGCACCCGTAGAAGTCCAGACGAAGTCTACTCGCAGTTGGGGTCGTGGGCAGAGTCCGGCTCCCGCAGGAGTCCGGACGGAGCCTTTCTGCAATTAAAGTCAAAAACGAAGTCCGGCTCTCGTAGAAGTCCGGAATCTTACCGGCAGTTGAAGTCGGCGGCGGAGCCCGGCTCCCGTGGGAGTCCGGACGGAGTCCCTCCTGAGGTTGGAGCCATGGACAGCCCGGCTTCCGTAGAAGTCCGGGCGGAATCCTTCTGCAGTTTAAGTTGGTGACGGAGCCCGGCTCCCGTAGGAGTCCGGGAGATTAATTTAGGCTTAACTAATTACTTATGAAAAATATATATCAAAAGCTTGATGAATGAGGAGAGAGACTTTAGTTTGAGATTAATTGCTTAAAACAAGAATGCAAGGATATAATGGAGAATTAAAGAGAAACAATAAAGCATGCCACAAACACAAGGATTTATAGTGGTTCGATGCCAACCTTGCACCTACATCCACTCCCCAAGCTTCTACTTGGGAATTCCAATCCACTATACTTTGTATTCAACCCGAATACAAACGTCGGAACCTCCGACACTAGCTATTCCAAGCTAGTCCACTTATTTTTCGGGTACAAGCCGATCCAATACACTCCGATTTCAGGTTCGGATCAACCTTCCCTTGTTTTGGAAACCCTCCAAAACAAAACAATTACTCACAAGATAAAATCAGTTTAGAGCACAAATAAGTACAAGAATAGCTCCTTAAATGAGCGAGTATAACAATAAATACGCTTTACTCAAAAGAAGAAGCCCTTCATTGATTTTCTCAAAATGGATGAGAAAAGGAATAAATGCTTGAGGAGTTGGTGAGCTTTGATTGAAGGCTTCTTGAAGGCTTTAAATGAGCTCTTGAATGAGGTTGAGAAGTTGGCTTGAGAAACCCTCTCTTGAATGTACTTGAATGCCCTCTTGAATGCTCTTTCTTTTCTCTTTTCAAATCTCTTGAATGCCTCTTGGATATTTGGATGTCTCTTCTTGTTGTTTTCCACCTTTTGAAACCTTTTATAGCCTTAAGAAACAAAGGAAAACAAACTAGGCAGAAAAAGAGCCGTTAGAGCACAAAAGGTGAGCATTAAAAGCAACTAAATCTGGCAAAAAACTAGCCGTTACAGGCAAATCCCGTCGCAGGGGTCGACTCATGAGTCGACTCATGCTTCAGGGGTCGACTCATGAGTCGACCTCTGATGCAACATCCAGAAAATCAAGTTTCTGGAAATTTTGGCCCACACTAACAGAGGTCGACTCATGAGTCGACTCATGCCTTGTGGGTCGACTCATGAGTCGACTCACAAGCCGTGCCAAGCCAAAAAAGGTCGCGTGCCAACAGGATTTTAGCGTGCCAATCAGCTCATTGTGCCATGAGTTGACTCATGAGTCGACTCATGCACTTCAAACCTTCATAACTTCAAAAATATAAGTCCAAAAATAATGAAATCTTCACCAATAGATTACAAATCATTTGTTCTACAAGATGATACTATCAAATCAGAGTTTTGATAAAATTACGATTTTGCCCCTGTAGAGCATAAGGACTTTTTCAAAAATAAAAAAATTTGTATCCCTTCAAACTGTTTTGTAATCATCAAAATCAATCTAGGAGCAACAATCTCCCCCTTTTTGATGATGGCAAAACATTTGAACAAAAGCATTTATATGAATCATGAATTTCAAAAGATTGCATTTTAGGTGCATATGCTTGAAAAGAGTATGATTCTTTTGGCATGTGATACAAATGGTTATATGCATAAATAGTTTGTCCATTTGCTTAAAGATTGGAAGATATGCTCATTGGATAATTGTTTTGGTGTTAGAGCAAAAAATTTGATTTTATTATCAGAGCAAACTGCATTTTGAAAAATTTTCTCAATTCTCAAAACTAGTCATGTGTGCCAAAGCATATTGAATAGTTGATTTGGAAAGAGTATTAGAGCATTTAAGTTTAAGATGTATCAGAGCAAGAGAAATGAAAATCTTGCAATGTATCAGTGTAGGGAAGACAATTTTACAATGTATCAGAGAAAAATTTAGCAATGTATCAGAGTAGTAAAAACAGTTTTTCAATGTATCAGAGCAATGTATTCAATATATCAGAGTAGGTTGGAGCCTATCAGAGCATATCCAAATGTTTACAGCAAATCAGAGTATAAGTAATTTTAAAAGGTACTTATTTGCAGTATACTTGGGATTTGTACTTAAAATTTTCAATTTATTAATTTTTCATAATCATAATTTGTAGTTTTTGCTTTTGATGGATTTCTTTTCTCATAATCATAATTTGTAGTTTTTGCTTTTGATGGATTTCTTTTTGTTTAATTTCTCCCCCTTTTTGACATCATCATACAAGGTTAACTCCTCCTTTTTCTGAAGCATTCTTTAATTTCTTCTTCTGTAGAGTTTACTCCCCCTTAATGTAGCAACTATTAACAGCAATCATAAGATGATAATACCACAAAGAGAAGACAATATTCCACAAAGGAGAAATATATAACCAAAGTATGATAAACATCATTACAAAAGAAAAAAAGATGATATCATAAAACCATAATTGTTTCAGTACATAGATCATAACATACAAAGCCAACTAGCACATGTCAATACATGGCCCCAAAATACAGATCCTAGAAAGGACAAAACACTAACACCTAGGATCTAGAAATGATCAAGATAAGTCAATGATCGGAATCATCAGAAATGTGATAAGGAGCAGATAGATCTGAATCAGAAGTGCGTCCTCTACCCCGTCTGCCTCTGGCACGAGTGGAAGTACTGGTACGAGCAGGCGAGCGGGAGGAACTGGGTGGCTGAGAACGCTGAGAAGCTAGGGACTGAACAGAAAGGGTAAGTCTGATGGAATCAAGTACAGTCAGTGCCCTGGAAACAGCCTGAAGAAGAGCAGTGAACTGGGTAGTCGCATAGTCACTCGATCCTCTGATCTCCTTCCTTAGTAACTCATAACCGCCCTCAAGAGCTCCTCTAAGTCTGCCAGCCTCTGCAGTGAGATCAGTGACCTCAATCGAAGACTCCTGTGGCTGAGGATGGGCCAAGTCAAAGACTTGCCCCTGCAAGTCAAGGACTCTGCCAGTCAATCTCAAAATAGAGTCCTCAAGCTGCTGAATCCGGATGGACTGATCTGTCATCATCTGATACACTGTGGAGATGTGGGGAGTCAAAGTCTGATCAGAAGAAGTAACCCCTGGTGCAAATGTAGTACTGCTCCACTGACTAGACAATAATGAAGCCACACGCTGTGAAATCCGCTCAATCTGATCATCAGACAGTGTGAACTCTGACGGAGGTGCTCTGCTCTCTGGCTGATGCACTGGTGTGGGCATCCTGGTAAACTCTGAAGGGCCAGCCTCTGGATCCGAAAAGAACTGTATATCTGGTGAAGCTGCCCTGAAGTCATGAATAGGAGATGATGGACCTTCTTCTTCTTCAGCTCTGACTTCAGTTCTGTCTCCAGCTGTCTCCTCAGCTCTCTCCTCTGCTCTCTCCTCAGCTCTCTCCTCAGCTCCCCTGATCCAACCACCACCAGTCTTTGTGAAACCCATTCGGTGCAAGGTGTGTAGGTTGAAAGTGTCAACATGAGATAGCTTAGTAGGAGCCTCCCCCTCACAGCTAACACAAAACCTCCTAAATACTCTAGTCAGGGCCATACCAAAAGGCAAATGTGCCTTAGATCTGTTCAGAGTTTCTCTCATGGCCTCAATCATAAGTGCCGGGAGGTTTAGAGGGGTCTGTGTGATAATGTGAAACATAATACATATATCCCTGCCAGACAGTAGATCGTGCCTACCACTCCTAGGGAAGAAGAGTTTGGTGACCATTTGATGTAAAATTCTCATCTCTATAGGTAAAATCTTTGCTTCCAGTTTATTCAGATTCCCTTGGTAGGCACCCCCAAGAATAACACTAACACCTTCTTCTTTCACAGGGAGTTCCATATATGCATAACCTTCACTAGGCAAATGTAAAATCTCCCCCAAGATAACAGGATTCAGACAAATATCAATCCCTTTTACAGTTGAAGTTACTGACCCATTTCCATAAATTAGATTCTGATAAAACTCCCTAACTAGGTCAACATAGGTGACTTCTTTAAGGGTACAGTAAAAACTCCATCCTTGATTTTTGATCTTGGTTGCAAAAGAAAATCCCTCATTTTCAAAGAACCGGAAGTCTATGTTTTTTCCGGTTTCTACTTTTCTATCTGAAAGAGGGTTCTTACTGGGGCTTTGAGAGGAAAGTGAAGGACCTTGAACTGAAGTTGGAGTGGGAGCAGTGGAGGACTGTGCCGCTTGCCTTTTCTTTCTGACATTTTCTTCAAGTTCTCGGACAGACTTTCTCCGTTGGGGAAGCTTCATCTTTGAAGCCATAATCTCTTCAATAGCAGGCGAGGAGACTTGAGGAGCAAGTGAAAGAGTGGAGGAAGGATCACAAGAGAGTGAAATGGAATTATGATGGAGAAAATGGGTGGATTTGAGAGGGACGGTGGAGTGCTAGGGCACGCTCCAACCGTGATG
Source organism: Elaeis guineensis (assembly GCF_000442705.2). Lineage (NCBI taxonomy): Eukaryota > Viridiplantae > Streptophyta > Magnoliopsida > Arecales > Arecaceae > Elaeis > Elaeis guineensis. Next base: position 45,320,503 of record NC_025996.2, read on the forward strand.
AACAAGGGAAGAAGTCACAAAAAGACCTTTCCCCAAGAGGCGATTTGCAGTGGAGAGAAGGCGGGAGAAGTTCCACAAGCTTGAGTCTTGGAATGGGAGCTAATGGAAGTGGGGAGGATGGGTTTTGGAAGGAAGAAGACGACCGTGTGGGTCAGCTCACGAACAGCAATCCTTATATAAAAACCTTAAGCCCGTTTGGAAGTTGGTGGGATTTACAAGTTTGCCATTGAGTCGACTCATGGGGGTCGACTCATGAAGTTCAGAAAATCAGGAAAAATATGGATAAATTCCAGAAAAATTTGAAATTTGGGGAGAAGGAGTTTAGCTCTAAGATAAGTTTTTAGAATGAAAAACTTAAGCTTTTGAGACCAAAAAAGGTGTTGGAAATTAAGCTCTAAGAAATTTTGACAATAAATCATTGGAAATTGAAAAATTAATTCAGGCAAATGGATCAAGAATTCCTAGATTTCTCCTAATTTCACAGAATCTATCCTCACTAAGGGCCTTTGTAAAGATATCAGCTAATTGATTTTCGGTGCAAACATATTCAAGAATTATATTTTTGTTTTGAACATGTTCTCTTATGAAGTGATGTCTTATTTCAATATGTTTGGATCTTGAGTGTTGAATAGGATTTTTAGATAGATTTATGGCACTTGTGTTGTCACATCTTATTGGTGTTTTATTAAATTTAATTCCAAAGTCTTCGAGTTGTTGCTTAATCCACAAGATTTGAGCACAACAGCTTCCGGCTGCAATGTATTCGGCCTCAGCCGTAGACAGTGCTACCGAATTTTGTTTCTTGCTAAACCATGAGATTAGGTTAACTCCAAGAAATTGACAAGTTCCACTTGTGCTTTTTCTATCTAATTTACATCCAGCAAAGTCAGCATCAGAATATCCTAATAGATCAATTTGTGAGTCCTTAGAGTACCATAACCCTAAAGTTTGAGTACCATTTAAGTATCTAAGGATTCTTTTAACAGCATTCAAATGAGATTCTTTAGGATTAGATTGATATCTAGCACATAAACAAACACTAAATATGATATCAGGCCTACTTGCAGTTAGATACAATAATGATCCAATCATGCCTCTATAGTATTTTAAGTCTACACATTTACCTTCATCATCCTTGTCAAGCTTACATGAGGGACTCATTGGTGTGCCAATGGGTTTGGAGTTCTCCATTCCAAATCTTTTGAGTAGTTCCTTGGTGTACTTGCTTTGGGCGATGGAGATTTCCTCTTTTGATTGTTTGATTTGGAGTCCGAGGAAGAAGGTGAGTTCTCCCATCATGCTCATCTCGAACTCCCCCTGCATAAGCTTAGCAAAGTCTTGACAAAGAGATTCATTAGTAGATCCAAAAATTATGTCATCAACATAAATTTGTATAACTAACATATCATTTTGATTTCTTTTGATAAAGAGGGTTGTATCTACATTACCTCTTGAAAAACCATTATTTAGTAAAAATTTGCTTAGTCTATCATACCATGCTCTAGGTGCTTGTTTTAATCCATATAAAGCTTTATTTAATTTAAAAATATGATTAGAAAAAGCATGATTTTCAAATCCAGGGGGTTGTTCTACATAAACTTCTTCAGCAATAAATCCATTTAAAAATACACTTATAACATCCATTTGAAATAATTTGAATTTCATAAAGCAAGCATATGCAAGTAGAAGTCTAATAGCTTCTAATCTAGCAACAGGTGCAAAGGTTTCATCAAAATCAATTCCTTCTTCTTGATTATATCCTTTAGCAACCAATCTTGCTTTATTTCTAATTACATTACCATGCTCATCTAATTTGTTTCTAAAGACCCATTTTGTGCCAATTATTGAACAGTTTTTAGGTCTTGAAACCAAAGTCCAAACATTATTTCTTTCAAATTGATTAAGTTCCTCTTGCATTGCATTAATCCAATTATGATCTTTTTCAGCTTCTTCAATGGTTTTTGGTTCAAGATGAGATACAAAAGCACAATGATTAAACACTTCTCTTAGTGAAGAGCGAGTTTTTACCCCATGCATAGGATCACCAATAATTAACTCCTTAGGGTGGTTGTGAACATACCTCCATTCCTTGGGTAGGTCATCTGTACCTTGAGGTTGTTCTTGAATTTCTTCACCTCTCTCATCTTGTTTATCTTCTTGTCCCTTGTCCTCTGGAGTAGCTGAATCTTTCAGAGTGATCTCCTTCATACCTTCTATTAATGGATCTGCATCATCAACACCCTCATTCTTCCTTGAAGGAAGATCGTTAGATTCATCAAAGACAACATGAATGGACTCCTCAACTATTAGGGTTCTTTTATTAAAAACTCTAAAAGCTTTACTAGTGGAGGAGTAACCCAGAAAGATTGCTTCATCTGATTTTGCATCAAATTTACCAAGTCTTTCCTTACCATTATTTAATACAAAACATCGGCAACCAAAAATATGAAAATATGCAATATTTGATTTTCTTCCTTTCCAAAGTTCATAGGGGGTTTTCTTAAAAAATTGTCTAATCAAAGCACGATTTAGAGTGTAACATGCTGTGTTAATAGCTTCCGCCCAAAAATATCTTGGAAGGTTGCTTTCACAAAGCATGGTACGGGCCATTTCTTCTAAAGTTCTGTTTTTCCTTTCAACTACCCCATTTTGTTGGGGTGTTCTAGGAGCAGAGAAGTTATGGCCAATTCCATTTTCATCACAAAATTTTTCAAAGTCTTGATTTTCAAATTCAGTTCCATGATCACTTCTAATATTTTGAATTGAAAATCCTTTTTCATTAGTGACTTTTCGATGAAATTTAGTGAAAATATGAAAAATTTCATCTTTGTGTGCCAAAAAGAAAATCCAAGTAAAACGAGAGTAATCATCTATAATTACAAAACCATATCGTTTTCCTCCTAGACTAGTGGTTCTAGTTGGTCCAAATAAGTCCATATGCAAAAGCTCTAAAGGTCTAGAAGTTGAAACAATATTTTTGGATTTAAATGAAACTCTAGTTTGCTTACCTAGTTGACATGCATCATAAATTCTATCTTTTTCAAAATTCAGTTTAGACAAGCCATGAACTAATTCTTTCTTAATTAATTTTGAAAGAGAATGCATGCTAATGTGAGTAAGTCTACGATGCCAAAGCCAACTAGTCTCATTAATTTTAGCATTTAAGGATACTAGGCATTGCATGTCTAATTTGGCTAAATCATTTAGATCTACCATATAAACATTGCCATGTCTATGACCTATAAATTTGATGCCATCATTAATAGGACTAGTCACAATACAAACAGATGATTCAAAAACAACTTTATACCCTTTATCACAAAATTGACTAATGCTAAGTAAGTTATGCTTTAAACATTTAACTAATAAAATATTTTCAATATATTTGGAGGGAGTGATACCAATGTTACCTATCCCGATGATCTTTCCTTTGCCATTATCTCCAAAGGTGACCATCCCTCCATCCTTAGCATCAAGCGTGATGAATTGTGATTCATCACCAGTCATGTGTCTCGAGCATCCACTGTCCAGATACCATTTCCTGTTTTCTCCATGGGATGCTAGACACACCTGCAAACAAATGTCAAGTTTTTGTTTTAGGTACCCAAGCTTTCTTGGGTCCTTTTTGGTTAGTCAAAATGATTTCTTTTGGAACCCATATTTTCTTTATAGTTGTGTTTGCACAAGTGTAAGATTTATGTCCTATTCTACCACATTTAAAACAAGTAATATTGGTAGACTTGTTACTTGAATAGTTTACATAAATATTTTTCAGAAATTTTTGTTTCTTTAAGGGGTTATAACCAAGTCCAGCCTTATCATATACGGCCTTTTGATTTTCAAGAATCATATTTAGTTTGTTTGAACTTAAGGTGAACTTATCTACTATAGGTTTCAGTTTGTTAATATCATTCTTTAGGCTTTGGTTCTCTTGAAGCAAAGTGAATTTTTCAATTGAAAGGTTTTCAGCTTATTTTACTAAGGATTGATTTTTCAATTTCAGTTCTTTATTTTTCATTCCTAGTTTCTTCAATTCATCAATTAAATCATTGAAGGCTTCATGCAATTCTTCAAAATTGAATTCACTAGGGATTTCAGAAATTACCTCATTTTCATGTGCCATAAGGCACAGGTTGGCTTGTTCTGTTGAAGTCTCCTCATCGGAGCTTGAGTCATCGCTCGCACTCCATGTGGCCATCATTGCCTTCTTCTTAAATTTTTTGGGACCTTTCTTCAGTTGTGGACATTCGGATTTGAAATGCCCCGGCTTTTTGCACTCATAGCATATAAGGGGTTGATCTTTCTCTTTCTCTTTGCTTTGTTCCCCTTTTGTGAAAGGTCTCTTTCTCATCCCCTGTTTCCTTTTTCTTAGAAACTTCTTGAATCTTCGGGTGATGAGTGCCATCTCTTCATCCTGTTCTTCATCTTCTGTGTCGTCAGTTTCTTCATCAGGAGAAGCTGTGGATTTGAGGGCAATGGTTCTTTTCTTTTTGACTTCATCCTCTTGATGTTGCTTCATGCTAAGCTCATGAGTCATCAAGGATCCAAGAAGCTCTTCTAGAGGTAGAGTGTTCAAGTCCTTTGCTTCTTGGATGGCAGTCACCTTGGCTTCCCAAGTTCTTGGCAATGACCTGAGAATCTTTCTTACAAGCTCACTGTTAGTATAAGATTTGCCAAGACTCTTCAAACCATTAATTATATCAGTAAAACGAGTAAACATAGCAGTTATGGACTCATCATGCTCCATTTTAAATAACTCATATTTATGTACAAGCATGTTTATTTTAGACTCTTTTACTTGATTTGTTCCCTCATGGGTTACTTCTAACCTATCCCATATTTCTTTAGCAGATGCACAGGTAGAAATGCGATTAAATTCATTTGCATCAAGTGCACAATAGAGAACATTCATAGCTTTAGCATTTAATTGTGCCAATTTCTTATCAACCTCATCCCATTCTCTTTCGGGTTTGGTTGACTCCTCACCATCTATAATCTTGGTGGGTGTGTGAGGATCGTTCACTATGATACTCCACATATCATAGTCTAGTGCTTGTATGAATATCTTCATCCGAGCTTTCCAATAGGTGTAATTAGACCCATTGAAAAGTGGAGGTCGGTTGGTGGATTGCCCCTCGGCTAGAGAAGTGCCGACGTGGGTTGCCATAGATCTTTGGCTCTTTGATTGTTAGATCAAAGAAGAGCTAGAGCACCGGGCTCTGATACCACTTGTTGCCCAGCTATGCAACCCAAGAGGGGGGGTGAATTGGGTTTTAAAGAATTTAGGCTTAACTAATTACTTATGAAAAATATATATCAAAAGCTTGATGAATGAGGAGAGAGACTTTAGTTTGAGATTAATTGCTTAAAACAAGAATGCAAGGATATAATGGAGAATTAAAGAGAAACAATAAAGCATGCCACAAACACAAGGATTTATAGTGGTTCGGTGCCAACCTTGCACCTACATCCACTCCCCAAGCTTCTACTTGGGAATTCCAATCCACTATACTTTGTATTCAACCCAAATACAAACGTCGGAACCTCCGACACTAGCTATTCCAAGCTAGTCCACTTATTTTCCGGGTACAAGCCGTCCCAATACACTCCGATTTCAGGTTCGGATCAACCTTCCCTTGTTTTAGAAATCCTCCAAAACAAAACAATTACTCACAAGATAAAATCAGTTTAGAGCACAAATAAGTACAAGAATAGCTCCTTAAATGAGCGAGTATAACAATAAATACGCTTTACTCAAAAGAAGAAGCCCTTCATTGATTTCCTCAAAATGGATGAGAAAAGGAATAAATGCTTGAGGAGTTGGTGAGCTTTGATTGAAGGCTTCTTGAAGGCTTTAAATGAGCTCTTGAATGAGGTTGAGAAGTTGGCTTGAGAAACCCTCTCTTGAATGCACTTGAATGCCCTCTTGAATGCTCTTTCTTTTCTCTTTTCAAATCTCTTGAATGCCTCTTGGATATTTGGATGTCTCTTCTTGTTGTTTTCCACCTTTTGAAACCTTTTATAGCCTTAAGAAACAAAGGAAAACAAACTAGGCAGAAAAAGAGCCGTTAGAGCACAAAAGGTGAGCATTAAAAGCAACTAAATCTGGCCAAAAACTAGCCGTTACAGGCAAATCCCGTCGCAGGGGTCGACTCATGAGTCGACTCATGCTTCAGGGGTCGACTCATGAGTCGACCTCTGATGCAACATCCAGAAAATCAAGTTTCTGGAAATTTTGGCCCACACTAATAGAGGTCGACTCATGAGTCGACTCATGCCTTGTGGGTCGACTCATGAGTCGACTCACAAGCCGTGCCAAGCCAAAAAAGGTCGCGTGCCAACATGATTTTAGCGTGCCAATCAGCTCATTGTGCCATGAGTTGACTCATGAGTCGACTCATACACTTCAAACCTTCATAACTTCAAAAATATAAGTCCAAAAATAATGAAATCTTCACCAATAGATTACAAATCATTTGTTCTACAAGATGATACTATCAAATCAGAGTTTTGATGAAATTATGATTTTGCCCCTGTAGAGCATAAGGACTTTTTTAAAAATAAAAAATATTTGTATCCCTTCAAACTGTTTTGTAATCATCAAAATCAATCTAGGAGCAACAGCCCGGCTTCCGTAGAAGTCCGAGCGGAATCCTTCTGCAGTTGAAGTTGGTGACGGAGCCCGGCTCCCGTAGGAGTCCGGACAGAATCTTACCGGCAGTTGAAGTCGGCGGCGGAGCTCGGCTCCTGCAAGGGCTGATCCTGCTGAGAACTTCGACCGCGGGTATCTTATACCCAATAATACCTTTAATGATAAATTGCTCATTAAAAATCTATGTTTGTAATAGCAATATATTATGTTATTATAACTTTAGTGTCAAAATCGATATTGATCAAATCAATAATAATAATTTGATAATTTATTACTAAAATATATATCTTGAGTGAAGATATTTTAAAATAGTTAATATATATAAATCTTTTAATGATGGATTGATAAAGTGGTTATTCAAACTCTATATCTTTAATAATAATTTTATGATGAGCTTATCGAATGGTCATTAAAATTCTACCTATAATACTAATGTATTATGTTATCATTAAAATCTTATATATTAATAATGAAATAATGATATTATTAATAAAACTATCAATTATAATACTATTTGGGCAATACATATGCTAACCACTAAAATAAGTATAGATTCTAATTTTATATTGGTATGCTATTAAAATCAAGCCAATCATTGTGAAAGTTGGAGTAGAGATTAGAAAGATGATGAAATGTATCTACCACCATATGATTTTCACCAGATGCTTGATAAAGTTTTCAAATAAATTAAACTACTAAAATTCATGCGCCCCATCAAGATTCAATTTAACAAAGGTGAGTATATATTATGTTTTTACTTGAAATTTTTTGATGGATTAAATATTTATTTTCAACTTAATTTAATTCGATCTATTTAATAAATAAATTATATAAGTTAAGATAGTTTATAATTAGAAAAAATAATTTTCAATGTGAAATCACTAAAAATATTGCAAGCAAAGTACCATAACCAGTTGATGGTCTAACATGTAATTATTTAAAACCTGTATGGGACCAATTTAACCAAGGATTTGGACCACTGATCCAACTTGATTTATATTAAAAATATAAAATAAAATTATTATATATAATATAAATTATTAAAAAGTATTCTATATTAAATATTATTACTTATTTATTACAATATGAATAAAAAGAATCATGAATTATCTATTTTTAAATGACTTTAGAAAAAATATATGTGATTATAGAAATATGTTGAAATTAATGATATTTTAAATATTTTAAATATTTTTTTAAAATATTATAAATAATAAAAATATTTATTTTTTATATTTTATAGAAAAAGATGATTAATTTTTTTATAACATCAAAATAAGTATATTTTATAATACGAAAGTTCTAAATAAGTATAATAAACCATCGCTTCATACTTAAAGCTAATATTATTATAATGAATAAGTAGGCAAAAATTTAAGTGGTGTCAGGTTCAATCCTAAATTTTTTGTTGGTTTATTTACCAATAATATTTCAATCTTTTGTCACCAGAAAAACTCATCATAAATATTTATTTTTAGTGATCACTTCCATTTCCTTATTAATTATATCAACTTGTGACCAACAGAAATCCATCATTAAAAAATAGCAACAATATTAAAACCTCATTAAAACTCATTTTTTATCATTAATTTCTTATCGGTCATCATTTTTGGGCTCTTCAATATTATTTTTTAATTTTTCACCATAAATAAAATCATAATGTCTGTCTTTAATGGCCATTTGCATTTTGTCACTGATATAGTAGTTTTTTTTATAAATTTTATATTTTGATCACTAAAATATTTGACCATAATGCATACCTAGTGATGAAAATTTTTTTATTACTATAATTTTTGAAGATCTTCGTTAAGAGTGCAAATAAGTCGGGTTGCTTACGAGCTTCCGAGCTCGATTCAACTCAGTTATTACCGAGCTCGAATAGTTTTTCAAATCAAGCTCGAGTAACAAAATACTCGATTCAAAAGCTCGCGAGCCTACTCGAGTTTATATATATTTTTAATAATATTATTTTATTTATATTATATATATATATATACATATATATATATACATATATATATACATATATATATATACATATATATATACATATATATATATACATATATATATACATATATATATATACATATATATATACATATATATATATACATATATATATACATATATATATATACATATATATATATATATATATATATATTAGTAGTAGGCTAAAGCTTTATTTCGAATTTGAGTATGGCTTGATTGATATATGAGTCGATCTCATGTTTTATCTATTTCTCATCAAGCCAAGCTCGAGCTTGGATAGTAAGATTCGATCGATCTCAAATTGAGTTTCGAGTTCGAATATTTTAAATTGAGTCGAACTCAAACTTCCAACTACTTGACTCAGCTTGATTGCATTCCTAATCCTCAGCCTCCCAATACATAAGCAGGACTTCACTGATCCTCTTCTTTGCCTCCTCTACTCCCTCTCTGGTGTCGCCGCCTCTTCCTACTCAACCTTCCTCTCCGATGACGATGCAATCGCCACCTATTGTCCATTGCTTACACCTCAAGAGATCCACCAAGGAAGAATGACCTTCGAGAAAAGAACAAAATGTTAGAGGTAATTAATGGATTTGCCATCCTATTCAATATGAAAATGAATTTGAAAGTTGATATATTTGCTGCACCAGCTATGTACATAACCGATTACTAATGATCAAATCTAAGCCATCCATATTGAATTGGATGGCCATGGATACAATAATGAAAAAGACTCAAATAATGTTCGAAGTTTCCGTAGGAAAACCAGCTGATGTAATAATGGAGAAGAGAAGAAGTTAAGGAGGCAAGTTTTGTGCTTAGCGCGCTGATTTTGTGTATTATTCTAATGAAGATTGTGATGCTGTTATAAATTCGAATTGAATGTGATACAAAAAACAAGTATGCTGCAGTGATTTTATCTTGGAGGCCTCACGATTTAGGAGATGATGGTGGAGTTGCAGGCGGATTTTTCGAGCATTAATTGGACCACAGGAGAAGGCAGGCGAGAGGATGGGACAGAACATTGGGCGAGATGGGTGGGGTTAGAATGTGGATGTGGTTGTAGAAATTAATATGCTGGGATTGGATCCACTGCTTATTTGTCTATGAGGCAATATCCGGACTGTTAGGAGATCAGTTTGCATGTAAAATTTGTATGCAAACATGCACTAACCATCACCTATTATCAGTTTCAAAAACTTTTGAAATGGTGTGGAGATTGATTTCACTCAAATTCTGATCTAAGAATTTCATTCGCTTGATGGGTGATCGGATGGTCCGTCTTTGGCATATTTATGCACAAGATTTAACTCTAAATTAAAATTTTCTTTTTTTTTTATTTTTTATAATTTTAAAATAAAATCCCAATTTTTTGGTACAAATCCAATCCTGATTAAAGTAATGGCTAAATTAATTCCATTTGCGTTAGATAAGTCCAACTTTGATCTAAGATTTTTTTTTTCTAAAAAAATTAAAATATGATAAATCTATGCTGATACTGTTATGAAAATGATTTATATACCCTGCTTATAGTACACTTATTTAAATATATGAGTAAATTTGAAAATATCAAATGGTGCAGTAGAAGATATGCGCTAAATGGCATTTTAATGCAGTTTTTTCAAAGACAAAAAAAAAAAATCAACATATATAGACATATTTGAAAAAGGAAGTCATAAAGGAAAAATTGTTCCTTGAAAAATCCCTCTACATGTTTGAAGAAGTTTTATTTTAATTTTTTATATGAACTTTAAATTAAAAAATATTTTTTAAAATAATATAATATGAGTTAATAAAATAATTAATAAGTTTCTTAAATCATTTTTTTTTTTGAAAGATTTCTTGCCTACATGTCTTCTTAAATGTGCAGATTTGTATGAATATATTTTTAAAATTAATATTTACATATATTATTTTTTTTATTTTTTTCCAAACGTATACTCATCATCACCCACTACCACTTTCAAAAACTTCTGAAATATTGGAGACTGATTTCTGGCGGATTCTAGTTCATGAATTTCACTCCACTTGATGAAAGATCAAATATTTATCTTTGGCATATTTAGGCACAAGATTTGACCCAAATCTAAGATTTCTATTTTTTATTTTTTTACTTTTTAAAAATCAAATCCCAATTTTTGGTACAAATCAAATCTTAGTCAAAATGATTGCTACTATTTGCCTGGGACAAGTCAAGATTTGACAATCCAAGGTTTTTTTAAAAAAAATCAAAATATGATGAATCTATATGAATTTTATTAAAAAATAATTTATATATCCTATCTATAATACACTTACTTGAATATATGAGTATACTTGATTAAAAATATCAAATAGTATACTTAAAGATATGAGCTAGGTGGACTGTCAAATGGTGCAGTTTTTGCAAAGACAGGATACATTGGAAGAGGGAAGCGGTGGGGAGGAAAAATTGTTCATCAAAACATCTCTCTACATGCATGCAGAATTTTTTTTTTAATTTTTTATATGAGCTTTAAAAAAGATAATTTTTCAAAATAATATAACATGGCTTCAAAAAATAATTAATAAATTTCTAAAATAACTCTAACTATGATTTTTTTTTTAAGGCTTTATTGCCTACACACCCTCTTAAATGTGGCAATTTGCGTAAATATGCTTCCAAAATTAATGTTTGTGTGTATTGCTTTTTTTATATCCCTTTTTTCTTTTTTTTGCAATAGGTACTCATCAACGTCTACTATTAGTTCCAAAAAAAATTTGAAATGTTTAGAGATGATTTCACTCAGATTCAGATCCATGAATCCTATTCCACTCAATGGATAATCTAATGCTCTATCTTTGGCATATTTAGGCACAAGATTTGCCTCCACTCTAAGATTTCCTTCATTCTGGTTAAGTGATGACTAAATCGACTCCATTTGCCTTAAACAAGTCATCTATATTTTTTTTCTCTTAAAAAAATCAAAACATGATGAATATATGCCGATTTTATTAAGAAAATGATTTACATACCCTATCTAAAGTATACTTTCTTGAATATATGAGTATACTTATTTGAATCATAAGGCAATATCCAAGCTCGATGAGAAAAGTCATGAAGTTGGGAAGGGGAAATTGTTTCTCGAAAATTTCATCTACATGCATGAAGAAAAGTTTTCTAACTTTATATGAACTCTAAAAGAAAATTATCTTTTAAAAAATAATATAACACATCTTCATAATGAACAAGTTTCTAAAATAACTCCAAATTTTATCTTTTAGGGTATGTTTGGTTGGGTTATATTAGATATAGGATAATCTGATGATTTTTAAGAATTATTTATCTAAAAAAATGATTGCAAAGTAAAATAATTTTTACTGCATTTGGTTGGTGAGAAAACTACTAAAGAAAATAATATTTTTGCTGATCCAAAGATTGATTTTAATGATGATAAAGAGTTTTGAATATAAGTTTTGTGTTATTCAAATTTAAAAAATTTTAATAAGGATTAAATCAATTTTAAAAGGTAAGTCTAGTCTAAAAATTAATTTGGAGAAGAAAGACTAAAAAACTGCTTTTGACATGTCTGGCATGCAAACTGAGCCGACCCAATTTTAACTGAGCCGATCTAATGGTAGAGAACAGTCAAAAGACAGAAAGACTGAAGTTTCATAGAATAGTTCAATTAGCTGATCGAGTTCAAAGTGAGCCGACCCAGTTTAATTGAGCCGATCCAGTTTCATACTAAGCCAACGAACTGAGTAATGGAGCAGAAAAAGACAAAAAGCAGTATTTCAGCCTAATGCCACTGAGTCGACTCAGTTCAAAACTGAGCCGATTCAGTGAGGAACTGAGTCGACTCAAAAAAAACTGAATCGATCCAGTGATCTGTAATGATTAATTTTTTATTTTATAATTTTTTATCCTTATTGTCTCACAATGACTACTTCAGTCCTTCCAATGGCTAGAATACTTTTTCCAGCCTCTGTTAAACCTATTTAAAAGTAGAGAATCAAAAAAAAAAGAAAGAATGTGAATTGAAAGAAAAAATCATTCAAGTTTGAGAGCTTCATTGAATATCCAAAAAAAATAGAGAAAAGAGAGAGATTCCAGTACTAATTTTAGAGGATATTCAAGAGTTATCTTCAACACCATCTTCAACATTCTCTCAGCTTCAAAAGAAGAAAAAGCCAAGCATCAAAGAGCAATCCTTCGGCCTCTTCATCATGCTCAAAAAGAGTTTTCTTTTTAGTCTTGTTTTGTGCTGAATTTATATTTTTATTTTTTTATAAATTCTTTTGGAGAAAAAAAATTTGGGATTAAGGTTGGTCTAAGCCCATAATTGGACTTATGTATGGTTGTAGTTGGTAAGCTAAGATTAAAACCATCTGGATTGATAGTGAGTCCAGAAAACTATCGGTGTAGGGTTGTAGTTGGTGATCCTGAAAAAATTAACTGAATTTATTTGTAAGTCCGAAAAAATAAACACACTGTAATTAAGAAAGAGTTATAGTGAAATTCTCAAGAAAAGCTTAGAGAGTGGTAGGCACGGGTTGCCCCGAACCACTATAAATTTATGTATTTGTGTTGTGCTTTATTGTGTTTCATTTACATACTTTCAATACTTGCTTAGCTTAGTTTTTATTCTGCTGCTACATATTGTTGTTATTAGATGCATATCCTAAAAGTCAATATGACTGACATATTGTAATTAATCTAGGATATAATTTTGTACTTAATACATTGATATGATCAATAAAAGGGCAAGTTTATTTTTTATTCAAATGTAATGTACCCTTGAATTGTCTATGAAATTAATTTTCAATACATATTCTCAAGGTATTGAGAATTAGAGATATATATTTAATTCCTAAATACTTCTGATCATAGGATCATCATGAGGATAATGATCGATTCGAATAGACTGACAGACAAATCACTTTCTTCGGGATAGATGGATCTCTAGTCTATAGTGTAAAGATACTGGATGATGAGTGCGGATAGGTGTTAGAGAATAACTAGTACTGAGCGTGATCATATGAGAGATTATTTAAATTTTTACTCGATCGTCAGTGATCGTCTCGATGCTGTAGTTATGTGACTAGTTATTTGACCTGAGATGGTACTGCTGCTCGTAGTGAGACTACTGAAGTTTAATTGATACATAAATATAGATCTCAATGAGCCTTTGTAGTGGATATTGGCGACAGTTAGTCTACTATAGGAGTAGTGTATGCATCAAGATGGGATCTATCGATCTTGGTAGAAAAGAGTAGTTCTATGAGATTTGAAAAACTAAGTCCTAGAATCTGTGGCCACCGTAGTGTGATTGATGAAAAAAAATTTTATAAAAGTTACAACTGAATTTGAGCTAATCGAATTTATCATATGACTGATATTGAGGTTTGATAATTTATCCATGACCTGTCATCTAGTCGAAACTCACGATAGAGAGACTGAATCATACATTAACTACATCTAGAGATTCATTTCAGTTCTACTGGGTTACCACTACATACTGCTAAGTGTCACTGGTGGATTGTGAGAGCTCACTAGGGTTATTCTGGATTGACAATCCTTGATGAGTTAGAGCGAAATTATTCTGATCCATTGAAAAGAGTTTCAATAATACTTTGATAAAGATCATTGTATATCTTACTACTAGATAGAATTGAACCTATAAGATCACACAATAAAGGAATTAAGCCTAAAATAAGCAATTGAGCTTATAAAGTATCAATTGGATTTAGAGAAATCCGATTGGGTTTAAAATAATCTTGCTAGCACATAGTTCGACCCAATTCCTCTTTCCATTTAGATTTTTTATTTGATAAGATAATTCAAACTTAATTATCTAATAATAATCTAAATGAATTAGATTATTGGACTCCAATTGTTAGATGTCTAAGGTTTTAGATCATATGAATTAAGGGTGCAAGTCCCTTATTAATTTTCTTGATAGTTATTATGGGGCGCCATCTTAATTGGATCAAGTTGGGCGTGTTTTATGATTAGAGAGTCTTTTGATTTCATATGGGGCATCCCTTGAGTGCAAAAGAGGGTGTGTTTAATTGGATGCAAGGGCTCCAAGAGTTGGTGCCTAATAGGATTCTCAATGTAAGTTAAATAATTTAAGTTATTAGGAAACCTAATGCAAGTAAGACTTATATTATGAGATTGAATAGGATTCAATCCTCATGTCTATTTAAAGGGACCTTTCCTAAGGTCCCTAGATCATCAAAACCAGTAGCCCTCTATGTCTCTTAGACCCCCCCACGCCCTCTCTTCCTCTCCCTTCTCCTTCTCCCTTGGGCGTCCCACATGCCCTATCTTTGGGCATCCCATCTTTCATGCCCAAAAAGGGCCTTGGCGTCCCCTCTTATGTGCTGGTTCCTAGTGCTGGTAGCAACATAATCTAAGGAGAGAAAAGTAAGAGAAGAAGAGAAGAAGAAGATCAAAGAAAGAGATCAAGTGTTGATCGTGATCCAAGCTTCATTCAGATTCAGCAAGCTGAATTTTTATAGAGAAAAAAATTCAATTTGAAAAGAGCTGTTTCAGGCTGATCTCGAGTGGATACCCATAGAGATCAAATACTTATACGGCTATTAAAAAATTTTTCTCTTACAGATCCAGATTTGAAGAAAAAGATTGCGAAACAGGTATGTGATTTGATTACAATCTGAATTTCAGCATATGTCAATTTCAGTACATGAACAAGATCTTTGTGGTTTTATATTTTTATGCATGCATGATTTAGATTAAAAGTATTTTAATCTTATTTTCTACCATGATATTTAAAAAATAAAATTTTAAAATACATATGCATACCCCAAACCTCAAATTCCAACAGTGGTATTAGAGTCACGGATTTCATAATGCTGAAATTGTCATACATATTTTGAAAAAGATTTCAAAATTTGATTTTTTTTTATACGTGAGATGTATAGATGAATCTTTGAATCTAAAATTTAATTTTAGATTTAATTTTAGAGTATATAATTGATATGTAAAAGTATGCATAGATCTGAATTTTGATCTAGAACAGTTTCTAGTTCATGTTCACATGATATGTAGATGCATGTATAAACTTAAAATTTTTTATGATTTGATTTATAATTCATATAGGAGATATGTAATTGCATGCTTAAGATCATAAAATTATTTTTGATATAATCCATAATTAGTATATGAGACATATGATATCATATAGTTGATCTGAATTTTATTTAGATCTGAATTTTACATGCATATATGTGATATATGTTTGTATGTTAAATCTGAAAATTATTTTTATGATTTAAAACTTACTTTCATACAAAAATTTTAGATCTAAAATTTGATTTAAGAATCTAAAATTTGTGTTTGTGTATGAGGATTTTGGTTATGAAAAAAATCATAAATTAGGTCATGTAATAGGATTGCATCTAAGATTTTTGATTTGAGTCATATGAGTCTAATTTGATTAAGTAATCGATCTAATCGAGTCAAGTATTGATTAGGATAAGACCAATTAAGTTAAATGTTCATATAATTATTGTTGATCAAATTGATTGAGTCTAATATGTAGAATCGATTAACCTAAAGACCTAATTTGGCTCGATGGTTTGAGCCTAATTCACTTTCGTTGATCTGTTTGGATCGATTGATCTATTGGTGTCTAAAGTAAGTAATTGAGATGTGGTTATTTAATTTATTCTATTTGTTTATCTGATCAATTTATTGAGGTCTAAGAAAAGCAACGGGCGGACCCCCACCGATCTTCACTTACCGGGTCAATTTGGAAGATTGGATCTTGAATAAGGTTACTTGGTGGTTTGGTTTAGGCCATGCCAATTAGATCGATCATATGATGACTGATTAGATGAGTCTTAAATCTAAATTTTTTCACAAATATTAAGTCCATAGGTCTTCCATCGTTGTAGATGTACAGGCATGCTACCGGTGCTGATTGTTCTCGACTGATCACAGTGGTTCAGTTAAATCAGAAATATGCAACCACTTAATTAGTAAAGAGTTGCTCCAAGGTAAGGATGAGGTTGGACCCAATAACTGTTAGGTGAGGGATCCAATGACGGCTTTGCACCTACTTTTGAATGGTGGGTCGGGTTTAACTAAGGAGTGTGGGCAATAACTGTTAGGTGAGCCCACATGATTTAGAGATCAAGTCGCTGCAACATGCTTAGAGAAATATCTAGACAAAAAATTATCTATACATCGATGTGCATATTATCAATAACTATTAGATGAGGTGCATGGCATCGGTGGGATCACAGCACCCACTAAGAATCCTTTGTTGTGTTAGAATTTTCGTTTTCTTTCTGAAAAGTGGAGGGATCAGATAAATTAGTGGGAGTCATTGTTGCATCTTAAAGTCTCTAGAAACAAATATAATAATTAAGTATAAAAATCTAACTTGAATTTCTACTCTCATAGTTAAACAATGTCGGCCTCAAACCCTCTAATCCGCATCCTTGAAACTAATCGTTTGATTGGTACAAATTATAAAGACTGGCTCAGAAACCTTAAGATTGTCCTAATCTCAGAAAAACTAGATTATGTACTCGACCAATAACCTATAGTATTATCAAATCATCCGACTACTGAGCAAAAGGCTGCTTTTGAGAAGTGGACGGACGAAGACAGTCGAGTCAAGTGCTATATACTGGCTTCTATGTCAAACGAGTTGCAAAGTCAGCATGAGCATATGCCCACTGTCAGAGTTATGATCAATCATCTGCAAGAGTTGTATGGTGAGCAAAGCCGTACTGCACGCTTCGAGGTAACCAAAAGACTCTTCAATCTGAAGATGTGTGAAGGGCAATCTGTCCATGAGCACTATATGACAGTGATTAAAGACATTGAGGAGCTTGGAAAGCTCGGGCTTAAAATGCAAAAAGAATTACAGATGGATTTGATCCTTCAATCTCTTACAAATTTATATAGTTAATTTATTATAAATTTTTATATGAACAAACTTGACTGCACTATACCCAAACTGGTCAACATGTTGGTCACTATGGAAGGAATCTTGAAGAGTTCAAGGGGCACTGTTCTCGCTGTGAAGCGGACTTCTTTCAAGACAATGTCTACTGGGAAGAAGAAGGTAAAATCCATTAAGAAGTAGAAAAAGGAGAGCAGGCCAAAGAAGAAAATTCTTAGTAAGGTCGAAGTAAAGAAAAAATATTTTCACTGTCATACTGAAGGCCACTGGAGGAGGAACTGTTCAAAATACTTAGAGAGCCTAAAGATCAAAAAAGATGATAAACCTTCTGAATGTATGCTCATAATTGAATCTAACCTTATGATTTCTTCTACTTCTAGTTGTGTATTAGACTCTGGCTCGAGTACTCATATATATACCTCAATACAAGGTCTGATAGAAAGTAGGAGGCTGAGAAAAGATGACATGATCATTCAGATCGATAATGGAGTAAAAATTACTATAGAGGCCATTGGCATTTATCCTCTATGATTACCGTCTGATTTTAGTTAGATTTAAAGGACTGTTATTATGTTCCTATAACTAGTCGAAATTTAATTTTCATGTCTGTACTAGCACAGAAAGATTTTAAAATTAGTTTTAATAAAGATTTTTATTCTATTTATTTATGAAATAAATTGATTACATGAGATCTTTTAATTGACAGTCTTTATCACTTGCATGTTGATGTGAATGTGAACTTAAACGAGTAAATAGTGAGTGTCATAGGTCAAAAGAGACCCAGAGATGATATTAACCAAAATTACTCATAGTATCATAGACTAGACCATATTAGAGAGGACAGGATAAATAAACTGAAAAAAGATGGGATCCTTGGCTCTCTTAATCCAGAGTTGTATCCAACCTATGAATCTTGCCTTCGAAAAAAAATGATCAAGTTATCCTTTGTAAGACATGGGGAAAAGGCCACTGAGATACTTATCCTGGTACACACCGATGTGTATGGGCCATTTGATGTACAAGCCAGTGGTGGTTATGCCTACTTCTTTATCTTTATCGATAATTTGTTTAGGTACCGATATGTGTATCTAATAAAATATAATTTTGAGGTCTTTGAAAGGTTCAAAAAATTCAGACATGAAGTAGAAAAGCAAACAGAAAAATCCATTAAGATTCTTTGATCTGATCGAGGAGGTGAATATCTTAGTCGAAAATTTTTGAGATATCTTAAGGATAATGGCATAGTCTCTCAATGGACGCCTCCTAGAATATCTCAGCTCAACGAGATATCTGAAAAAAGGAACAGGACCCTATTGGATATGGTCAGGTCCATGATGAGCTTCACTGTCTACCCTTATATCTTTGGGGACAAGCCTTGTTAACCACTATTCACTTGTTGAATAGGGTTGCATCAAAGTCTGCTCCTATCATACCATATGAGATATGGTTCGGTAAGAAGTCAAGTCTAGGTTACCTTAAGACTTAAGGATGTCCAACCTATATCAAGCGACAAATGACGGATAAGTTAGAGGATAGATCTATTATAGCTCGTTTCATAAGATATCCAAAAGAATCTATGGGATACTACTTTCACTTTCCATAGGACCATAATATGATTGTGATCGAAATGCCATATTCCTAGAAAAATAGTTTATCCAAGATAGTGGCAGTGGGAGGATAGTTGAGCTCGAAAAGAAGATCTCTGAAGAGCAAAGAGCTATAGATCCTCAAAAATCCATTATTTATGAGCCAGTAGTAGATGTTCCTCAACCACCTCATAGATCTAGTAGGGTCTCTAGATCTTTTGAAAGGTACATGGATATGCTTACGGAGAAAGTAAAAAAAATATTTCTTATGAGAGATAAAGATCATGGTGATGATCCTAATATCTTTGATGAGATGATGTCTGACATCGATTTCAAAAAATAGTTAGATACTATAAAGTCAGAAATTAACTCAATACACTCGAACCAAGTATGGACCTTAGTAGATCCATCTGAGGGTATTGTACCCATTGGATGTAAATAGATCTACAAAAAGAAAATAGGTACTAATGGTAAGGTAGAGACCTATAAAGCTAGGCTTATGGCTAAATGTTATAGTCAGCACGAGGGCATTGACTATTAAAAAATTTTTTCGTCCGTAGTCATGCTGAAATCCATCCGCACTCTGCTTGCTGTTACAGCTTACTATGATTATAAAATCGGATAAATGGATGTGTAAAAATTACTTTTCTGAATGGATATCTTGAGAAAGATATTTATATGGAGCAGCTTATGGGTTTCACATCTGGTGATGGTGATCATAGAGTTTGTAAGCTGCAAAAGTCCATATACGGATTAAAGCAAGCTTCTCAAAGTTGGAACCATCATTTTGATGAGACAATCAAATCGTTTGATTTCATCAAAAATGAAAAGGAGCCATATGTATATAAAAGGGTCAGTGAGAGCGTGATAACATTCTTCGTATTGTACGTAGATGATATTCTCTTTATTAGGAATGATATTTTCATGCTGACCACGGTCAACAAATGATTGTCCAAGAAATTCTCTATGAAAAGTCTAGGGAAAGAATCCTATATTCTCAGAATAAAGGCCTATAAGGATAAACCTAAATGGATGCTAGGCCTATCACAAAAGCTGTACATAGAGAAAGTATTGAAGATGTTCAGCATAGAAAACTCCAAAAGAGAATTTTTACCTCTTAGGCATGGTATTAAACTTTCTAAGACAATGTGTCTGACCACATTTGAAAAAATTCAGCGCATGAGTAGGATTCCTTATACCTCGATCATAGAGAGCTTCATGTATGCTATGCTATATACTCGACCTGATATTGCCCTTGCTATGAGTATCACGAACATGTATCAGTCAAATCCAGACGAGGAGCACTGGATAGTCATGAAGAACATCTTTAAGTACTTAAGAAAGACTAAGGATTTGTTCTTGGTCTTTGGAGGAGATTCTGAGTTGTGAGTTGAGGGATATACTGACTCAGACTTCATGTCTGATCTTGATGATAAAAAGTCTATGTCAGGATATATATATGTTCATTTGCAATGGTGGCGCAGTTAGCTGGAAGAGTTTCAAGCAATCCATCATAACGGATTCGACCACAGAGGCTGAGTATGTCGCTGCTTCTAATGCTGCCAAGGAAGGCTTCTGGTTCAAGAAGTTTATCGCGAAACTTGGGGTTATGACATCGGATGCCATACCACTTTACTGCGATAACAATGGAGCCATAGCACTTGCTAAGGAGCCGATGTCTCATTCAAAATCAAAGCACATCGAGTGGTGATACCATATCATACGCGACTATCTCGAAAAGAAATATGTCGAGGTGTAAAGAGTAGACTCCACAGATAACGTGGTAGATCCACTGACTAAATAGTTGAGCCAACCGAAAATAGAAGTCCATTTTGAGAAGATAAGACTTAGATTTGTGGCCAATTGACTTTAGTCCAAGTGAGAGATTGTTAGATATATATCTTAGAAGCTAGTATGGCTGACATATTGTAATTAATTTAGGACATAATTTTGTACTTAATACATTGATATGATCAATAAAAGGATAAGTTCATTTTTCATTCAAGTGTGATGTGTTCTTGAATCATCCATGAAATTAATTTTCGATATATATTCTCAAGGTATTGAGAATTAGAGATATGTATTTAATTTCTAAATACTCCCGATCATAGGATCATCATGAAGACGATCATTGATCCGGATAGACTGACGCACAGATCACTTTCTTCGGGATAGATAGATTTTTAGTCTACAGTATAGAGATACTGGATGACGAGTGTGGGTAGTTGTTAGAGAATAACTAGTACTGAGCATGATCATACGAGAGATCACATGGATTTCTACTCGATCGTCAGTAATCGTCTCGATGCTGCTCACAGTGAGGCTGTTGGAGTTTGATTGATATATAAACATGGATCTCAATGAGCCCTTATAGTAGATATTGACAACAGTTGGTCTACTGTAGGAGTAGGATGTAGATCAAGATGGGATCTATCGACCTTGATAGAAATGAGTAGTCCTATAAAATTTGAGAGGCTAAGTTTTAGAATCTATGACCACAGTAGTATGATTGATGGAAAAGAGTTTCTATAAAAATCATAACTAGACTTGAGCTAATCGAATCTGTTATATGACTGATGTTGAGGTTTGACGATTTATCCATGACCTGCCATTTAGTTGGGACTCACGATAAAGGGATTGAATCACATATTAACTACATCTAGAGGTTCATTTCAGTTCTACTGGGTTGCCACTATAAACTGTTAGGTGTCACTGGTAGATTGTGAGAGCTCAATAGAGTTATTTTGGATCGATAATTCTTGATGAGTTACAGTGAAATTATTCTGATCTATTGAAAAGAGTTTTAATGATACTTTAATAGAAATCATTGTATATCTCACTACCAGACAGAATTAAATCTATGAGGTCACACAACAAAGAAATTAGGTCTGGAATAAGCAATTGAGCTTGTAAAGTGTCAATTGGGTTTAGAGAAATCCGATTGGATTCAAGATAATCTTGCTAGCACATGGTTGGACCTAATTCTTCTTTTTGTTTGAATTTCTTATTTGATAAGATAATTTAAACTTAATTATCTGCTAATAATTTAAATAAATTAGATTCATTGGACTCCAATTGTTGGGTGTCTAAGGTTATGGATCATATGAATTAAGGGTGCAAGTCCCTTATTAATTTTCTTGATAGTTATTATGGGGCGCCACCTTGATTAGATTAAGTTGGGTATGTTCTATGATTAGAGGGCCTTTTAATTTCATATAGGACATCTCTTGGGTGCAAAAGAGGATGTGTTTAATTGAATGCAAGGGCTCCAAGAGTTTGTGCCTAATAGGATTCCTAATATAAGTTAAATAAGTTAAGTTATTAGGAAACTTAATGCAAGTAAGACTTGTATTATGAGATTGAATAAGATTCAATCCTCATGCCTATTTAAAGGGACCTCTTCTAAGGTCTTTAGATCATCAAAACTAGCAGCCCTCCACGCCTCTTAGACCCCCCCACGCCCTCTCTTCCTCTCTCTTCTCCTTCTCCCTTGGGCATCGCACACATCCCATCTTTGGGCGTCCCATCTTTCACGCCCAAAAAGGGCCTTGGCATCCCCTCTTATGTGTTGGTTCCTGATGCTGGTAGCAGCATAATCTAAGGAGAGAAAAGTAAGAGAAGAAGATAAGAAGAAGATCAAGAAAAGAGATCAAGTGTTGATCGTTATCCAGATTTCGTTTAGATTCAGCAGGTTGAATTTTTTTTTAAAAAAAATTAATTTGAAGAGGACTGTTTCATGCTGATTTTGAGTGGATACCCATAGAGGTCGGATACTTGTGTGGCTAGAAAATTTTTTTTTCTCTTTCAGATCCAGATTTGAAGAAAAAGATTGCAAAACAGGTATGCAATTTGATCACAATCTGAATTTCAGTATATGCCAATTTCAGTATATGAACTAGATCCTTATAGTTTTATATTTTTATGCATGTATGATTCAAATTAAAAATATTTTAATCTTATATTCTGCTACGGTGTTTAAAAAATAAAATTTTGAAATACACATGCATGTCCCAAACTTCGAATTCCAACAGTTCTCACCATACAATCACTTAAGTTAGAAGGATATAATTGGTTAGAGTTTTTAATTTGACTTAAAATTTTTAAAATACCCAATTCACCCTTCTTCTTAGGTAGCCATATATGGGCAATAATTTTAAAAAGATTACTATATTTAGTTAGGTAGTTTTATATAGAAATATGACCAAATTTATAAATATGGCCATCAATATAAAATAAATTTTTAATATTAGGATTATATTGTCATCTTCAATCAATTTTTATATAATGACTATAATCACATAGCTCTTTGCATGATGCCATCTGCATCTTTTATTTTTTTTTACAAAAGCTCTTTATTGAATAAATTTTAGAATAATTAAAATAAATTCAATGATTACATATGTACTCTATTTTTTGAGCTCTATATTTTCATTGTCGATAAATTTTTTTTATCAAGTATAAAGTACCACCACTTAGAAATTTACTAAATACTAATCTCCCATAATATTTATTTTATCTTTCCTCTCTAGAAAATAAATAGAGGCTTATCAATTTTTTTACCATCTCTCTCTTTTATTTTTCACATCAAATTTGATAATCTAATATTGGATTTATTTTTTCATACCTAATTAACCCCAACCAAATAGATTCTTAAGGATTTCTTGCCTACATACACTACTAAATAGGTGAATACACTTCCAAATTAATATTTGCATGTGTTCTTTTTCTTAGATATCTTGTTTTTCCTTGCATGTGTTCTCTTAGCAAGCTATCAATTTTAAAAACTTATGAAATATTAAGAGTTTTATTTCACTCAGATTCTGATCCATGAATCTCATTCCTAATAGGTGATTGAATGGTCTGGCTTTGGCATATTTAGGCACAAGATTTGACCCCAAATCTAAGATTTTCTTTTTTTTTATTTTTAGTTTTTAAAATCAAATCTTAGTTTCTTTTGGTACAAATCAAATCCTGATTAAAGTGATGGCTAAATTGGTTATATTTGAGTTGGATAGGTCCAAATTTGGCAATCTAGGGCTTTTTTTCTAAAAAATCAAAATATGATGAATCTATGCTGATTCTATTAAGAAAATGATTTACATATCCTACCTATAGCACACTTACTTGAATGTATGAGTATATTTATGTAAAACCAAATAGTGTACTTAAAGATATGAACTAGGTGGCATATCAAATAATGTAATTTTTGCAAAGACAAAAAAAAAAAAATCAACATATGTGGACACATTGTAAGAGGGAAGTCATGAAGGTGGGGAGAGGAAATTCTTCCTCTAAAAAAAATACCTCTACATGCACAAAGAAAATTTTTTCTAATTTTTTTATATGAACTCTAAATAAAAATATTTTTTAAAAAAATAATATAACATGGCTTCATAAAATAATTAATAGGTTTCTAAAATTACTAAAAATATATTCTTTTAAGGGCTTCTTGCATACATATCCTCTTCAATATGAAAATTTTCATGAAAATGTTTACAAAATTGATATTTGCATATTTTTTTTATATATACTTTTTTTTTCTTTTTTAAATATGTGTACTCATCATCTCCTACAATTGATTTTTTTTTTTAAATTGAAATATTTTGAGATTGATTTCTCTTGAATTTTGGAACATGAATCTCATTCAACTTGATGGGTGATAGCACTATATCCATTTATAGAAATAGTGATAGATTTTTACCAATATATATTAAAAATGTCGCTAATGTAAACTTTTTTCAATATTTTGTAATTTTTTTATGGAGTTAATGTCTAATATATAGTAGAGATATGTAGTGAGTAGTTATTTGTTATAATAGCATATATTAAATTTATACAATTAATAACTAACTGCAAGTTCTTAAGTTAAGTGACCAGCGAAAGATCATGATCCTCCCTATGCAAATTAGCATTTGATTTCAAAGAAAATATTGAAGAAGTATAGATTATTTTATTAAGACAAAACAAGCAAATAAACTATGGGTTCCCAATATTTTTTATATTTAAAAAAATTCAAGAGTTTCTGATCCACTCGATATGGTCATCATGCTCATCCTTATCATGCATATTAAATTTTATCATCCTACACATATTTCTGTAAAAATCATTGAGTCTCGGTATTGCTTGAAAACTAGCAAATTCTAAAGATAAACACAAAGCAAACACAAGTATTTAATAATTTGATAAATTTAAGTTTGTGAAGGACTTCCAATAGTTTTAAGAGTTTGATTTTACTAAGGACTTTCAAATAGAAATCTCCTCTCAAGCGCGATGTCCCATTTGTGAGTGACTTCCTGATATCGCTTGAAAATAGCAAATCTTAGAGATTTCCTAATAGACAAAAATTCTCCCGCTCAAGTGCTACGCGAGGTGCTCTCTTCCATATAAAAAGACATCCCAATAAGGGCAAAATCCCCCTCTCAGATTAAAGAAGCAATGCCCTCTTTCATCAAAAAAATACCTAATAGATCCCCCCTCTCAAATTACACATGATGCCTACTACCAATACAAAAAAGAAATATAATGCTAACCTACTACTAAGAAAAAAAGGAGACGTGATGCCCCTCTCTTGAAGAGAAAAACAAAACTGATCATGATCTCATTAAACCGCTATTCTTCCATCAAAAAAAATACCATGGAAACTATGTTGTGATCTCTTCGCATAGACCGTATCATGTTGCATATACCAATGCCTCATGAATGAACAATGGCATAAAAGACATATATATCGGTGTTAATTAATTAAATCCCGCGCACAATGTGAAGAAATTTAATTTTATGGAGAACTCCAACAAAGTCGCAATATACATGTTTATTGCCTAAGTTTTCTACACCAATATGAAGTCCTCCACTTCTTCATCATCTCACTCACGCCCACTTGAAATTCAGATATAAAGCTGATGCCTCCTTCATTGGTTGATCATTGAATGCTTCATGCATGCTTCCTCTACTGTGTCAATCTCTACTACCCCCAGCCACTTCAAATCCTAATTAATCACACCTTATGAGTTTTTCTCCTTCTCTATCTTTCTCTCAAATGAATATTTTTTTTTATAAGTTTTCTACTGGATCCTTTAGGATCAGCCAAAGAAAATGGGTGCCTTTTGTTATTGGCAAAGATTATATTTGATTTTGACTGAAACATATTTCAAATGCCTTCACCCATTTCATTTATTTTCACTTTGTGTTTAGTTTCTAAGGAAGTGATCTTTCCATACTTTGAATTGAAAGAAACTAATATGGTTTTGCTGATTATTTTATTCTAATGATAGTTCTCACTAGTAAGCCATCCCTTCTCCAACCTATTTTATTTTGTCTTCCTTAATATAAGTTTAGATTATTTTTCTAATAGAGTTTCTACTCTTCCAACATTATCTGATGTGTTCTTCATTCTAAAATTGGAACACTTTTAGCTTCCCACTATTGGGTTCAGATAAGCTCCTTATTTCTCTCTTCTTGTTGCTTTGTTATGTTTTAAAGATTATTTTTTGAGGATTTTCTATAATTAGTTTCTTATCTTAGTGATTGAATGAATAGAGTTTAGTTTTATTATTGTGTAAAATATTGTTCCATTGGACTTTGGTTTGTACATTGATTCTCTTCACTTGGGATTAATTTTTAGCTTGAAAATTTCTAGAATTGGTTTCCTTCAACAGCTAATATAAATATATTAAGCATTTGTATCGTGTATATAATATTTGCAAGCAATGTTATAGATATGTATATGTTTGGTTTTGTTTCCATATGCATTTTAAATAGATACAAGTGTGAATGATCTTTGATTTGAACATTACTTTTATAGTTTTGAGGGATAGAGAAACAAGGAAATACCTAAAATGATTTTTTTTTGAAGGAACATTACTTCACTCTTCAATTTCTGTAGTTTAGTTTATTATTTTTGTAATTTTAACTTTTTAAGTGGTAGAAAAGTCTGAGATTTATATAGGCTAAATGCAATTTTTATGTGAAGGAACATTATCCTATCTCCATTTTTTGTAGTTTAGTTTATAAATTATAGTGCTATAAGTGATCACACTTGTGTATTGTTATCAGGTTAATTTTGCATATTTATAATTATTAAATACTGCACATCGATTGCTTAAGAGGTATCACAATGAAGCTTGAGTCTTTTTTTCTTGTAAACAAATAGATAATGCATACCTTTTGATGTAACTTCCTAACATTGCTTCATATAATCCTTTAAAGAGACAATTAAAGTTTTTTGAGTCAAAATAAATGTCTACTACCAATTTATGTTCTATGTAGAAAATGTCATAATACAAGTTTGATACTTATATTATAGCATTAGCGATGCAGATTTGATTTAAAGAGTAAGTCTTTATTATACAGTTTTGTATTTTTAAAACCACAAGTTTTCTACTCAAAATCATAGCTTCAGTTTTATATTATTCTTTCCAACAATTCTCACAATTAGGTTAGCTTATTTCTCGATCGACTTTTTAAAGTAAGTATACAATATTGTTATGGACAAATGGTAGATCTATAGTTGAGAAACCTCCGGTACAACTTTCGTACCAGATGAGGATCACCTTGCATGAAACCTAGATGTTAATCTAGTAGACAAAGAAGAACAGAGAAGATGGCTAGGGTTTGGCATTGGAACCAAAGAGGGAGAGAGTTAGGAAGAAAAGATCATTTCATTCCATTCATTTTAATCATTCATAAAACCCTAATACATCGCATGTTTATATATATACATAACCAATAGGTCTGATAAAAAAACTCTCCTGATTGAACTCAATACATGAAAGCACTCATCGAGTCCATGTACACCTATGTCTCGTATGCTCTCATTCTTTGGATTTAATTCCGATCCAATCCCTGAGTTAGCCCCCTTAAAACCTATCAAACCAGGTCTTAAGACCTATAAAACCAGGTTTTAAGATCTTAGGATCAAAATCCAATCCTAGACCCAAATAGAAAATCTACTATGCTCTGTCCGCACAACTAAGTCGACTAACTTGGGACTTAGTCGACTAAGACTGGACTAAATCGACTAACCTATGTACCATGCCATAGATTTTCGAAATCGTCTTCTATTTTTTTGAGACTTAGTCGATCCAAACTGAGACTGAATCGACCCACCTATAACTTAGTCAACTCAGTCTCAATCTAAGTCGACTAACTTACTGAAACTGCTTCTTCTCTTGTAGCTTCATCTCTGGCTCTGGTTCCTTACTCCATCTTGTATCTTCAGATATTCGAAGCTCCAATCATGCCATTCGAAGTCCTCATCACCTGAACTTTCTGTCCATGGAGAGCTATGCACCACCTCCATCCTAAGACCACTCCTATCCCATCCCTATGATCCAAACTGATCCTAACCTCCCGGAGTCAATCTCTGTCTCCTCTCATGATCTCTCAAGACTTGGAGCACCACACATGTACCAACAATCTTCACCTTGATGCCCCCAAGCCTTGACAAATCTCCATATGATTCATCTGCATGATCCTATGATCGCTATGCACTCTAACAACTTCTCATGCAAATGCCAATGCTAATGCCATCTCCTTCAACCCTGGAGGCCTCGGAGATGACCGCCTCCATGTGGGTTGAAGAACCTTGCTTGTCTCTTGGCATCCTCCTGTGTCCTATTGACTCCATAGACTCCTTTTCAGCAATGGAACTTCCTTGGCATCGATGTCCATACTGAAAAATTCTGATGATGCCCACCAGTACTCCATACTCACACATCCAATGCATCCGTATCCACTGGATACCATCTACCACCATAGTGGATCTCCTGCACACCACACGCTGTGCATCCATCCTGCACCTGCGTGCCTCCACCATCAAGAAACTTGAAGCCTGTGTCCATCAAGGTATCCTCCTCGGTTTCGATACTACACAGCCTCCAAATGGATCAAAGGCTCCCTTGATGCCACCTGCACCAGTGGAGATATCTCTAGATAATGCTCCACCTAAATCTTCAATCCTCCATGAGCCCCTACAAAGGACTGAACCTTTTCTGAAGCTGACTATAGCCTTCCCCTTCAAGAAATCCTACAGTTGTCAGTAGTCCAGCTGCACATGTGTACCACAGCCGCCTGTATCTGGCTGTGCCCATGCTGCAGCTCAATAGTTGCCTATCTCCAGCTGTGCCTGTCATGAACCACAGCCGCCTATCTCTCCGACTATGAATGTACTGTAGCTCCACAGTCATCTATCTCCGATCATGCCTATGCTGCAGCTTGCAACCGTCTATATCCCGACTGCGCCCGTCCATCGATCTGCAGCTATCTATGTCCCAGCTGTGTCTATCCCACTTCATACAGCTATCTGTATTTCGACTGCATATGTATCGCGACTCCATAACCATCCATTATCGATCGTGTCTGTGTTGCGTCCCCCAGCTGTCTATGCCCCAGCTGTATCTCAAACTCCATGATTATTTTTTTGGACCCTCCATACTCTGCGAATTCCTTCGAAGCTATCTCGGATACACCACACACTGTGGACTCCTCTAAAACCACCAAGAGCTCATCTGACTCATCACCTTCGGTGACTGTACCAATGAAATCCCTCAATTCTCCTCTTTTGTCCTTTTTTCGAGGTGGACAATCCTTCTTGAAGTGTCCAGTCCTGTGGCACCTGTAACATCTCAAGATTTTCTCCGATCTACCCTTGGATTTATCTTTTTTTCCTGATCTTCCTTACCTCTTATGAACAGCAAGTGCATCCATAGTAGAGCCATCCTTGTAGATCTTCTTCCGCTGTTCGTTTAACCTCAGGACACCCACAATCTCCTCATACTCCAAGGACTTCTTACCATATACCAAGGTTGTGATCAGACCATCATATGCCGATGAGAGGGAGCATAATAGCAACAATACCCGATCTTCCTCCTCTATCTTCACATCCATATTCATCAAATCAGAACACACATGATTGAACCTCTGAATGTGACTAATTAGAATGCCTCCCTCGGACATCCGCAAGCTGTACAATTGCTTCTTTAGCCAGAGCTTGTTCGTCATGTTTTTATCCATGTACATCTTCTCTAGCTTCTCTCAAAGATCTTTTGCCATGAGCTTCGTGCTAACCTCCGATAGAACCTAATCCATCAGACATATCTTGATCATGCTTAATGCAATCTCCTCCAGCTCCTCCCAATCCTTAGCACTGATCTTTTTCGATCTCTCTTTTGCCAAAACCTTATAGATCCACTGCTGCACCAACAAGTCCTTCATCTGCTGCTGCCATAAGGTGAAGTTTCTCTTACCATCAAATTTTTCAAAATCTGCCTTATACCCACTTGAAGCCATTCCACCCTTCAAGCAAACAACCAGCCCTAAACATGCTTCTGCAATACCACACCTCACAACCCCAAAAATGAGATCAGATCTGAAATAGATCTTCTTCTACCTTTTTTGGATCAAAAAATCTTCTACCTAACTCGAGAGATCACCACAACCAAGCAAGTAACAAAAAGAAAATAGGATAAATCTGGGTGCTGCAAAACATAGGGTTGAACCTTGATCTTTGGCATCTTCTTTCTTTCCTTCATGCAATCGGACTCTGATACCACTTGTTGAGAAACATCCGGTACAACTTCCATACCAAATGAGGATCGTCTCGCATGAAATCTGAATGTTAATTCAGCAGACAAAGAAGATCAGAGAAGATGGCTTGGGTTTGGTGTTGAAATCAAGGAGAGAGAGAGTTAGGGAGAAAAGATAAATTCACTCTATTCATCTCAATCCTCTATGAAACCTTAATACATCCTATGTATATATATACATAGCCAATTAGCCCGATCAAAAAACTCTCCTAGCTAAATCCAATATATGAAAGCACTCATCGAGCCCATATGCTCTCATCTCTTAGACTTAATCTCAGTCCAATCTCTGAGTTAGCCCTCTTAAGACCTATCAAACCAGGCCTTAAGATCCTAGAATCAAAATTCAATCCTAGATCCAAATAGAAAACCCACTGTACTATGCTCGCATAACTGAGTCAACTCAATCTCAGACTGAGTCGACTAACCTGAGGCTTAGTCACTTAAGATTAGACTGAGTCGACTAACCTATGTACTATGCCACAAATTTTTAAAATTTTATCTTCTATTTTTCTAAGATTTAGTCGATTCAGACTGAGATTGAGTCGATCCATCTGCAACCTAGTCGATTCAGTCTCAGTCTGAGTCGACTAACCTGCTGAAACTACTTCTCTCGCAACTTTATCTCTGGCTCTGGTTCTTTGCTCCACCTTATATCTTCAGATATTCGAAGCTCTAACCATACCTCTCGAAGTCCTCATCGTCTGAACCTCGAGGCCATGGAGAGCTACGTATCGCCTCTACCCTAAGACCACTCCTGTCCTAGTCCTAGGATCTACATCGATCTTAGCCTCTCAGACTCAACCCCTAGCTCCTCTCATGGTCTCCCAAGGCTTGGGAGCACCACACATGCACCAACATCCATCAACCTAGGTAAATAGATGTATATTCTAATATCAAATATCAATTCTTTTTATTTTAATTTCTTACTTTAATTTATCCTTCTTTTATCATCTATTAATTTAGGGTGAGTGATGCAAACTTGGAGGGATTGAACTAATTCTTAGATTTTGCATTTACTAATGCATCTCTTGAGACATTGCATAGGAAAAAAATACCATGTCCATGCAAAAATTATAGTAAGAACATATGAAAGACTCCAGAAGATATATATGACCATCTAGTATGCAATGAATTTCTTAAGACATATACTAATTGGATATTCTATGGGGAAGCCATACCTTCTTTTGCATCTATTAATGCCTCTTTTGATCGAAATGAATCAGATCAACCTGATGACATACATGAGATGTTACAAGATGCATTTTCAATTCTATATACAAATA
This sequence comes from Elaeis guineensis, assembly GCF_000442705.2. Classification (NCBI taxonomy): domain Eukaryota; kingdom Viridiplantae; phylum Streptophyta; class Magnoliopsida; order Arecales; family Arecaceae; genus Elaeis; species Elaeis guineensis. The sequence goes on from NC_025996.2 coordinate 45,352,504, forward strand.
ATATGGTAGAAAATCCAACTAATGAGCATATAGAGGAGCCTAATATCAAAGTCAAAAAATTTTATAATTTGGCTGAAGAGGCCAACCAAGAATTGTATCTAGACTATAAGAAATTTAGTAAATTAAGATTTATAGTTCAATTACTTCATATAAAGTTTATAAATGGTTGAAGTAAAATCATTTATCTTGTCACTTCAGTTACTGAAAAAAGCACTCCCAGATGGTGAGATATTGTTAGGTACCTATTATGAAAGTAAAAAAAATAATTGGAAACTTTGAATTGGGTTACAACAAGATTCATGCATGTCCCAATGATTGTATACTTTATTGGAAAGAATTTGAGAATGCATCCTCATATGCTATTTAATGGGCTTCCAGATGAAGAGCATCTGATAAGCCTTTAGATGATCATGTAACATCATCATCTAAAAATAAAGGTAAAATTCTTGCAAAAATTCTATGCTACTTTTTCTTAAAATCAAGACTTCAGAGACTATTCATGTCATCAAAGATAACCTCATTAATGATGTGGCATAAAGAAGATAGATCACATGATGGAAGGTTAAAGCATCCAGTAGACTCTCCAACTTGAAAAATATTTGATTATTTGTATCCATCTTTCTTCATTGAACCCCAAAATATTAGATTTAGATTAGCAAGTGATGGTTTTAGTCCCTTCGAACAATGAACATTCCTCATAGCACATGGCCGGTTGTTTTAATACCATATAATTTGCCTCCATGGCTTTACATGAAGAAGCCATATCTTTTGCTGTCTTTACTGATTGAGGGACCATCTACATCTAAAAATAATATTGATATATACCTATGTTGCCCAAACAAACAACCCAAGAGGGGTGGTGAATTAGATTTTTAAAACTTAAAATAAGTATATGCTAAATTAACTATTATGTGTTTAATGTAATTATACAGTAGATGCAATATATGAATGAAAGAATGAAGAAAGCAAGCACACACACAAGGATAAGAGAATTTTTATAGTAGTTCGATGCACATCCAGCACCTCCATCCACTCTTCAGCAGGAATCTTGAGAATTTTATTATAATTCTTCAAGATTATAGTTGGATAGTTTTAACCGAGCTCACTATCCATAAATCTAGTTAGTTTTTTTTTTAGTTTACCAACCACAATCTTTACACGTCTTAACCAAAGCTACACATCCAATTTCAGGGGTGGATTGAACCTTTCTCTTAGTTTCAGGCCTTGTTGAAACTAATTATAGTAAACAGTGAGAAACAGAAAAATTATAACAAATACTACTCCTTGGTTGAGTAGATTTTGTTGTCAATGTAGCTTAGTTGTTGTCTTCTTAAATGCTTGAAATTAATGCTTTTCAATGATTCTTCAATGCTCTCAAAGAATCAAAAAAAAATTAGATGGGAGTGGGTGAGTTTTCTTGAATGCTTGAAATTCAAAAAATCCTCTCTTTTTCAATGGAACAGTTCTATTTTAAATGCTCCTCTTTTTTTATTTTATATTCTAAGCATTTCCATCAAGTTTGAAGTGAATAGAGCTTAAAACTAGTCATTTCTAACTGTTGAGGGTGAAAAATAGCCATTGAAAGCTTTAACAAGTCAAAAAAATCGTATCTGAGAACTAGCCATTGAGGCTGTCAGACACCTTCAGGTCAACTCGGATTGACTTCGAGTTGGCTCGATCGATAATTTTCAAAAATTAGACCTTCTATTCGATTGAGATTGCGAGCTCGAATTGATCTTCTAGCTGGCTCGACAGTATCTACCTTCTGACAGAGCTAGTTCGGATAGTCTTCGAGCTAGCTTAACTATCAGAATCCAAAAATAGCCTTTCTGTCACCCTGAGAGAGCCGACTCGAATCCACCTCGAGTCGGCTCGACTGTGTGCCATACCAAATTGTTGAACCCGTACCATGCTAGAGTCGGCTCGATTGCTGACAAAGTCGGCTTGACTTGTCCAAACTGATTTTTCTTGAGCCAAACCCTTCAAACTTAATTTCTTCCTTATTTTGATCAAAAAGCTCTCTTTCTTCCAATCTTTTCAACACTTAAAAAGAAAATATTAGCAATTATGTGCTTCAATATTTGGCAATCATCAAAATCACTTAGAGAGGTAACAATCTTTTTCTTTTTGATGATGACAAAATATTGAGTACTTATTAATCTTCCTTTTTGTCATCATAAAAATCACATGAGGAGGAAAAGAATGAGGTTGTTGGTAGATTTAGCTCTTCAATTTAATTTCTAGGTTAGACTTGTCTATTTAATTTGATATAATTTTGATGAAAAAATTTCTTACATGAAATATTTATATGGAACATCCAGAATAAGACACAAGTAAACAAAGAAGATAAAGAAAGGAAAATATGTATTAATCATTATTTGCAGTACAGATTTGTATTGCTTACAAAATGAGGCTATTCAAACAATACAACATCCAAAAAATAAAAGATGAAGCTAGATATAGAAAAAATCTATGATAAAGTCTAGTCTTCATTTGTCAGTTCTTCTATAACAGGATCAGGGGGATAGGACGATGAAGAAAAAGGGATTGAGGTTTTGCTCTGGGTGCAAGCAAAAGGGCTGAATTGAAAGGGAGGAAAGCCAATGCCAGGTCTGACAGTGGCACTGAATGGAGGTCTGGGAGTGGAAGGATGGAGCTGGCTTATGGAGGATCTGGGCTAGGTGCAGGGTGGTGAAATTTGAGACCAAATCTAACCCAATTGCTTCTGAACTCAACGAAATACAATGACAAAAATCTCTGTGCAGGCTTGCTGAGAAATCATGATCTCCTCAGCTCATCGAATAATCTAAGTAGCCTCTCCCTTCAACTGATCAACTACCTCAACAGTCCTAAGCAGTCTCTTCTCAAAAATATCCAAACTTTGAGACAACTTGTTGATCTGCTGGCTCAATGAATCAAAAAGTCCCTCAGTGGATGTCTTTTGCTCATCAAGACTATGATATGAATTATTAAAGAGCTGAAGAGTTAGTCCACTGGTCTGTAATGGGTCTGTGATCCACAACTTGCTCCAAGCTCTCTATCCTCAGTGTGATTCTGAGCAAATCTCCATGGAGTTACTGGATCTAGGACTGAGTGTGCTCTTGAGATGCTTCTTGGCTCTATAAGATCTGAGTCTTGAAATCTTCGAACATCCTCCCATTCTATCAAAGATCTGATCAAAAAATCCCTCTGTAGATACTATGTAGGGCATGCGAGGGACAGCTGGATGATGCTCATCAACTACAAATGTAGGGGTCGGAACAGGAGGAGGGGGCAGTGTGAAAGGGCCAGTAGCAAGTGCAGGGGGCGGTGCTTGAGCATAATCAAAAGAAGAAGACCACTCAGAAGACTCTGAATCCTTGAACTGTTCTCCTTCTATTTCAGATTGAACACCCTCAACTTGTCTGACCCACTCATTTCTCACTTTTTCAAATTTCATGCAATGAAGAGTTTGCATAGAATAATAGTCAGCATGCTTGAGTGATTGACAATCCTCTCCATCCAAATCTATGCTAGCCTCTCTGAAAATCAAGGTAAATACCATTTCATATGACAGATAGGCCTTAGTCTTTGATTTTTCTGCCGTTGTCTTAATTTGTTCAATCATGAAGAATGGCAGGTTAATTGCAGTACCTTCAACCATGTGAGACATAGAGCCCAAGTTCCTAAAGAAAATCCAATCGAACCTCCAAATACTTGGAAAAAAAGATTCCGTCAACCATGCTGTGGAGGTGCTTTAGTTCAACATGCAGAAGGTTGGCACCGTTGATGGCCAAATTTTTTCGAGAGTTTTCTACCCAGGAGCTTCTCCATTGCCTCAGTTATTTGGCATTTCAATATTCTGTAGGCTAGAATAGGGCATTTCCAGAAGGTGCCCCAAACTGTGTTGATCCAAGATAATCTTTGTGCCTTTTACTTCTGATTCAATCGACTCGAAGCCTAACTTCAGATTCTCAAAAAATTCATGAATACAGTGGGGATAGGTAGGTACCTCAAGCGAACATATCATTTTCCATCCTTGTGTCGGATCTATGTTTCGATCCTAAATCCTTGCAGGTCCAAAAATCCAAAATCAACCTTCCTTCCAGTTGTGACAGCTCAAGACGTCATAGAAATCCAAACTGAAATAGAGGTTGATAAAGATGAGGTGGATCAAGTAGAGCCTCTGCATGGCCTCTTTAATGAACGAGTTTTATTTGGTCTAGCTATCAGTCATTTCTTTGCCTTGACTACACAAGATTTTGGAGCCATGTCTCGAAAATCCAAGTGGATGAGGGATGGTGAAGGGGGAAGATGAAATTTTTGAAGAGAATGGGCTTAGAGCTAGGAAATAGAGGAATACGGCAAGCTCAGATGAACAATAAACATGATTTTTGAAAAAGTTGAAAGTTCTAAAAACTGGATCCCGACACGTCGAGGTAGCTTGAGCATCCGTTCGAGATGGCTCAACGGTCGAGTCAGCTCGACTGCAGAATCGACTCGACCCATAATTTTAAAAATTTTAAAAAATTTTAAATTAATTCAATATGAAAAATAAGGATCAAATCAAACATTGCAATAACAACAAACATATTGAAACAAATTTATTGAAAAGAATCACAAATTTCTAATTCACCTCAAATTTCATTAAATCTATCATCATTTAAAGGTTAGTGAAAATATTAGCTAATTATTTTTCAGTCGAGACAAATTCAAGTATAATGTTATTATTTTGAATATGATCTCTGATAAAATAATGTCTAATTTCAATATGTTTAGTTCTAAAGTGTTGGATGAAATTTTTAGTCAGATTAATAACACGTGTTATCACATCTTATAGATATTTTATTTTGCTTAATTTCAAAATCTTCGAATTGCTACTTAATCTATAGTATTTGAGCACAGCAACTCTCCACAGTAATATATTCAGCCTCAGTCATTGATAAAACTACGGAGTTATGCTTCTTGCCATACCATGAAATTAAGTTCAACCCAAGAAATTGGTATGTGCCATTAGTGCTCTTTCTATCTATTTTACATCTTCCATAATCTGCATCTAAGTATCCTATTAAATCAATTAAGGATTGCTTTGAATATCATAATTTTAAATTTGATGTGTTAACAAAATATCTAAAAACTTTTTTAGCATCTAACATGGATGACTTTTTGAGATTAGATTGAAATCTTGTACATATACAAATACTAAAAAGAATATCAGATCTACTTGTAGTTAAATAGAGTAGAGAATCAATCATATCTCTATAGAGCTTTTAATTTATACTTTTATCATTTTCATCTTTATCAAGTTTGCATGTAGAACTCATTGGTGTGCTGATCTCCTTTGCATTCTCTATACCAAACTTCTTGAGCATCTCTTTTGTGTACTTGATTTGATTGATGAAGATGCCTTTCTTTGATTGCTTAATTTGAAGCTCAAGGATGAAGGTCAGCTCCTCCATCATACTCATCTCAAATTTTTTCTACATTAACTCAGTAAATTCTTGACAAAGATCCTCATTAGTAGCTCCGAATATGATATCATCTACATATACTTAAACTACAAGAAGATCATCAATTTTTTTAAAAAAAAATAATGTTGTGTCTACACTATCTCTGATAAATTTATTTTCTAATAAGAATTTGCTTAGTTTCTCATACTATGCTTTAGATGCTTGTTTTAATCCATATAAAGCTTTACTTAGTTTAAAGACATGGTTAGGAAAAGCATAATTTTCAAATCCAGGAGGTTGTTCTACAAAATTTTTTTTTGAGATATAACCATTCAAGAAGGCACTCTTCACATCTATTTGAAATAATTTAAAATTTATGAAGCAAGTAAAATCAAGTAATAGTCTAATAACTTCTAATCTTGCCATAGGAACATATGTTTCATCAAAGTCAATCTTTTTTTTTTTATTATAGCCCTTTACTACCAGTCTAGCTTTGTTTATAATTACATTATCATGTTTATCTAATTTATTTTTGAAAACTCATTTTCTTCCAATAATGGGGTGGTCAGTAGGTCTACTAACTAGAGTCCAAATATTATTTATTTCAAATTGATTAAGTTCCTCTTACATAGTAATCATCCAATTTGAATCATTTTTAGCCTCTTCTATATTTTTAGTTTCAATTTGTGAGACAAAAAAAAAGATAATTAAAAGTATCTTTAAATGAAGCTCTAGTTCTTATCCTTTGTGAAGGATCATCTATGATAAGGTCTCTTGGATGGTTATATGTATAACTCTATTTTTTTGGACAGATCACTATGCTCCCTAGTTACCTTTTGTTCAGCACTCTTCTCTTGTTCATCAACCTTTATTGTTTCATCATCTCTTTGAATTGATTTTTCTTTCAAATTGAGTTCTTTTAATCTATTCTCCAGAGTATCTGTATCATCATCAAGTAAGTCTTCCTTTCTCGAGGAAGGATTGTTAGCTTCATCAAAAATAATATGAATAGATTCTTCAACAACCAAGGTATTTTTGTTGAAGATCCTATATGCTTTGCTGGATGTGGAGTATCCATGAAAGATATCCTTATTCGACTTAATATCAAATTTATTTAGATTATCTTTTCCATGATTATAAATAAAATATTTACAATCAGAAATATGAAAATAGTTAATATTATATCTTTTTCCTTTCCAAAGCTCATAGGGATTTTTCTTTAAAATTGATTGGATTGAAACTCTATTTAGGATGTAACATACTGTGTTTATAGCTTCAGCCTAAAAGTATTTGGATAAATTCTCTTCACACAACATGATACAGGTCATATCTACTAGGGTTCTATTTTTTTTTCAACTACACTATTTTATTGTGGGATCTTTGGTACAGAAAAATTATATTAAATTTTATTTTTATTGCAAAAATTTTTAAAATTTTAATTTTCAAATTCTGTTCCATAATCACTACGAATACAAACTATTGTAGTATTCTTTTCATTTAAATATTTTCTATAAAATTTTGAAAAAGTTGAAAAGGTTTCATCTTTATGTGCTAAAAATAAATCCCATATAAATCTTGAAAGGTTGTCTACAATGACAAGTCTATATTTCTTACCACCCAGGCTTGTGGACCTAGTTGGTCCAAATAAGTCCATATGAATTAATTCAAATGGCCTAAAAGTTAAAATAATATTTTTAGATTTGGAACTCTTCCTAATTTATTTTTTTGATGGAAAAGCATCACCAATATGATCATATTCAAATCTTAACTTAGGTAATCCTTTAACTAAGTCATTTGAAACTAACTTAGATAAAATATGCATGCTAGCATGTTCTAATCTACGATGCCATAGTCAATTAGTTTTTTTGATTTTAGCATCATTAGCAATAAGGCATTGGCCACTCTTCATAGCTATCTCATTGAGATCAACTAAGTAGATGTTGTCGTGTCTATGTCTAATGAATTTGATGCTATCATCAAAAGGACTAATGATTATGCAAGAAGATAATTTAAATATTACCTCAAATCCTTTATAACAAAATTGACTTATGCTAAGTAAGTTATGCTTTAAATTATCAACTAACAGAATATTATCAATGAAGATAGTGGAGGTAATCTAAATTTTACCTATGCCGATTATTTTGCCTTTGCCATTGTCGTCAAAGGTGACTACTTCCCCTTCCTTCATTTCAAGGGTGAAGAATTGCTCTTTATCATCCATCATATACCTTGAATAGTCGCTATCCAAATATCATTTTCTTTTTGATCCATTGGCTGCAAGATATTTCTGCAAGAGAATCAAGCAACATTCTTAGATCCCAAGTTTTTTTGGATCCTTTAGGGTTAGCAGTCATGGTTCCTTTTGAAACTCAGATTTTCTTAATTATTTTTTCATTAAACTTTCTTGTATTGCAAACATAAACTTTATATCCTACTCCACCACAACTGTGAGAGGTGCTGCCAATAGAAAGTGATGTAGTGAAAAAAATTTTAAAAAATTTTTATTTGTTGTTTGATTTATAACCTACATCAGCTCTATCATACTCATCTTTGATTATTTAGTATCATTTATAATTTTTCAAAGCTGCATGTGAATTTTTCTACCAACGATTTTAGTCTATCTACTTCTTTCTTTAAGATCTCATTTTCTCCCTTCAATTTATTATAGTTTTTAAGGGTTTCTTCCTTCTCTTTGATTAGCATCTCATTCTTAGTTTTCATATCTTTGTTTTTCATGCTAATCTTCTTAAAGTCTTTTATCAAATCATAGAAGGCATCCTGTAGCTCTTTGAATGTAAACTCTAGAGAAGGTTCTGAATTTACCTTATCTTTTTATGCCATGAAGCACAAGTTGGCTTCATTTTGGGTCTCTTCATCTGAACCTGACTCATCGCTGTCACTCCATGTCGCAACCATTGCCTTCTTCTTGCACCTTTTGAAGATCTTTTTAATGTTAGACAGTCGACTTTGAAGTAACCGGATCTTTTGCATTCATAGCACAAGGATGGCTCCTTTTTTTTTTCTTTTTTTCTGCTTGGCTCACCCTTGGACAAATTTCTCTTCCTAAAGCCTTGCCTTCTCCTTCCCATAAATTTTTTGAATTTTTTGATCATCAAGGCCATATCCTCATCATCATCATCTTTGGTAGACTGCCCTTCAACTTCTTCAGCTACAGTGGATTTTAAAACTATTATTTTCTTCTTTCGACTCTCTTCTTCTATGTATTACCCCATCCCATCGCTAACTCGTGTGTCATTAGCTATCCAATAAACTCCTCAAGCGATAGCTTGTTCAAATCTTTTACCTCTTCGATAGCTGTGACTTTTGCCTCCCATGTTCTGGATAATGACCTGAGAATTTTTCTTACTAATTCACTATTAGTATAGACCTTTTCTAATCTCTTAAGTTTATTAATAATATCAGTAAATCTAGTAAACTTGCTAATAATAGATTCAGTGGGATCTATCTTAAATAATTTATATTGGTGAACAAGCATATTAATCTTAGATTCTTTCACTTGATTTATCCCTTCATATGTTACCTCGAGCCTATCTCAAATTTTTTTTGTAGAATTGCATGTGAAAATTTGGTTAAACTTATTTGCATCAAGGGTACAATTGAGGATATTCATTGCCTTGGCATTCAATTGAGTATTTTTCTTATCTATTTCATCCCAATCCTTTTTATGCTTGGGTGAAGGAATGCCATCTGCAATGATTGTCAGTGTGTGTAGACCATTGATGATTATATTCTATATGTCATAGTCTAATGCTTGTATGAAAATGCATATGTGAGTTTTCTAATAGTTATAATTCAACCCATTAAAGAGCAGTGGCCTATTAGTGGATTGCTTTTCGACAAGTGATCCTCCTAATTGAGTTGTCATGAATTTTAGCTCTTGATGGTTGGTCAACAAGTAATATTAGAGTATTCAGCTCTGATACCAATTGTTGCTCAGACAAACAATCCAAGAGAAAAGGTGAATTAGATTTTTAAAACTTAAAAAAGTATGTGCTGAATTAACTATTATGCCTTTAATGTAATTGTGCAGTAGATGCAATGTATGAATGAAAGAATGAAGAAAATAAGTACACACACAAGAACAAGAGAATTTTTATAGTGATTCGGTGCACGTCCAGCATCTACGTCTACTCTCCAAGTAAGAATCTTGAAAATTTTACTATAATCCATCAAGATTACAGCTGAATAATTTTAACCGAACTCACTATCCACAAAGCTAAATGGTTTTTCCTTTGGTTTACCAACCACAATCTTTAAACCCCTTAACCAAGGCCACACAATCCAATTTCAAGGATGGATTAAAATTTTTTCTTAGTTTCAGCCCCTGCTGAAATTAATTATAGTAAACAATGAGAAATAGAAAAGTTACAATAAATACAGCTCCTTGGTTGAGCAGATTTTGTTATCGATGTAGTTCAGTTGTTGTCCTCTTAAATGTCTGAAATTAATGCTCTTTAATGGTTCTTCAATGCTCTCAAAGAATCAAAAAAAAATTAAATGGGAGTGGGTGAGTTTTCTTGAATGCTTGAAATTTAGAAAATTCTCTCTTTTTCAATGGAACAGTTCTATTATAAATGCTTCTCTTTTTTCATTTTATATTTTGAGTATTTCTATCAAGTTTGAAGTGAATAGAGCTCAAAACTAGCCATTTCTAATCGTTGGAGATGAAAAATAGCCATTGAAAGTTTTGACAGACCAAAAAAATTATATCTGGGAACTAGCCATTGAGGCTGGAAAACACCTTCAAGTCGGCTCAAATTGACTTCGAATCGGCTCAATCGATAATTTTCAAAAATCAGGCCTTCTGTTCGACTAAGAGACCTAGCTGAAATTGATCTTCGAGCTGGTTCAACAACATCCATCAAAAATCAACTTTCTATTTTTCTGACAGAGCTGGCACAGATAGTCTTCAGACTGTCTCAGCTATCAGAATCCAAAAATAGGCTTTTTGTCATTCTGAGAGAGCTGGCTCGAATCTACCTCGAGTCGGCTCGATTGTGTGCCACGCCAAATTATTGAACCCATACTATGACAGAGTCGGCTCGGTTGCTGACAGAGTCGGCTCAACTTATCCAAACTGATTTTTTTTTAGCCAAACCCCTCAAAACTTGATTTCTTTCTTATTTTAATTAAAGAGCTCCCTTTCTTCCAATCTTTTCAACACTTAAACAAAAAATATTAGTAATTGTGTGCTTTAATATTTGATTATTACCAAAATCACTTAGGGAGCCAACAACCTAAAATCTCTCATAGAAGAGTTGAAAGAATTATGGGAAATCAAGGTCGAGATTCATGATGCTTCTTGTAAGCAAAATTTTTAAATGCATGCAATAGTATTATAGACAATTAGTAACTTACCTGGTTATGCCATGCCATCCGAGTGGAGCACTCAAGGGCAATATGCTTGTCCTTCATGCCATATTGATACTCACTCTCAATATTTGAAGTTTGGATGGAAGTATTGTTGCATGGGCCATCACAGATTTCTAGAGTCTGATCATAAATTTCATCATGAAAGTTACTCATTTGACAATAACAAAAAATTTGATTTTGCACCTACTCCACTAACTGGGGTTGATATTCTAAAGCTATTAGAGGGTTATGTTAACACATTTGGAAAGAAAACTGAAAGTACATCTGAAAAAAGAAAAAAGAACGATAATGCTGACAAGCCAAAATGGTGGAAGAAGATGAGTATATTTTTTTCATTATTTTATTGGAAGGACCTTTTTTTACATCATAATATTGATGTCATGCATATTGAGAAAAATATATACAAAAATATGCTTAATATATTGCTTAATATCGAAGAAAAAATAAAAGATAATATGAAATCTCGTCTTGACCTTAAACTTTTGAATATAAGGCATGTACTATACCCGAAGCAGATTAAAGGAGATAAGGAAACATAATTGCCTCTGGCATATTTTTCAATGACACCAAAAGAGAAAGATATTTTTTTAAAATTATTGAAGAGGATAAAAGTGCCAGATGATTATGTGTCTAACATACCACAACATGTTAATATTAAAGAGTGCAAAATGACAGGCTAAAGAGCCATGATAACCATATTTTCATGCAACAATTGCTTCTCTTAGCTATAAGAGAAGTCTTGTCTAGAAATGTCAGCTCCATCACCATAGAGTTATATACTTTGTTCAGAGAAATATGCTCTAAAGTTATTCGAGTAGTAGATATTCAGTAATTAGATGATCGGATTGCATTTATACTTTGCAATATAGAGAGAATTTTTTCTCCATCTCTCTTTGATGTTATGATTCACTTATCCATATATTTAGCGAGTGAGGTTAAACTTACCAGATTGGTACAATATCATTAGATGTATCCAATCAAAACATATGTATTAGTATTATAAAAATTTCTTTGCATTATAATATTTTTCCTACATTATTATAAAACCTCTAAATTCTTCTACCTAGGTACTTGCTTACATTAAAAAATTATATGTGTAATAAAAGTCATTCAGAGGGTTCAATTGCAAAAAGGTATATAGTGGACAAATGTGTTACATTTTGTTCAAAGTACTTGCATGGCACAAAGACGAAGTTCAACAAAGTTATCAAGGAACTCTGATGACATTACTAGCGAGCCGCAAGGAGGGATTTTTTCACAAACTGGTTGTGCTATAAAAAAGATTGAGCTTTGTGATCTTGATCATATAACAAAGATGCAAGTATATCACTATATTCTTTTTAAGTATCTTGCAATTACCATGTACCTTAAGTAAGATAATTTTCTCAACAACTAAAGTCCTCATATACAATTAAGTACAACTTCTTCGATCTTATATTAAATAATCTTGCATAATAAGAAGCATATTGCTATACTTGAGATGCAAAACCCCAATGCAAGATGAAGAGACATAGAACATTTGCATAATAATACATTCCATGAATGGTTTGTGGATCATGTAAGTTTTATATTGCATCAAGTTAGATAAATCTCATGGGCATATCTCTCCTTTTTAAGATTGGTAATTGCAATTTGATCCTTATAATAATATTTCTCATATGTAAACAGATTGACTATCTTCTTAAGAAAGGCGATGTTCAAGTATCTGATAAAATTAGATGGCTGTCTCAAAGTCCTAATGAAGCGGCAAGAAGATTTTCAGGATTCATCATAAATAGCTTTCGATTTTATATTTAAAATCATAAAAAAAGCAAAAAATGTTAAAACAATAGAGTTGTTGTTGCGGCAAAGACATCAAGCTTTGCGAGCACCAGGGATAATAATCAATTATAAGAGATGTTACTTACTACGATGCTCTAAAGGATATAATCGAACTTAATTTTTATGGGCACTTTAAGATTATATTATTTAAATATGATTGGGTAGATGTGACATCATGAGATAGGAGAATCGAGACTTTGGATTTATTCTTGTCAACTTTAATAGGTTAATAAGTACTAGACAAAATATATCAGATGAACCTTTTATCCTTACATCCTAAGAAAAATTAAGTTTTCTATGTAGAGGACTCTATGGACAAAGATTGGCCGGTGGTTATCAGGACAAAGCCATGGAATTTGTATAAAATGAGCGATAATGTTCTTCCCAATGATTCAGAGGCTTACTAGGAGAGTGACCTATATAATGGTGAAAGAATGGAAGATGACTTAACCACATTTGATATGCAATTAAATTGAGATAGATTAGATGCTAATGGAACAACCATCGAAATGAATTTAATAGATACCCAACAGACAGAGCCTAGAGAAGAAGATGACTATGATGATATGGAAGACGATGATTGAATATCCACTTTTTTGACTTCTAGTTCTATTTATAAAACAGTTTAATTCATGTGTGTCATATCAGATGATGCTTATAAGATGTAATTATGTATGCAAGTGGTTTTCATATTGTAAGAATATTTTTCTTTATAAGACAATGCAAGTGGCTTTTATACTGTGACAGCATTATATTCTTGATTGTCCAACTATAATTTGTATTTGTAATACATGTTTACTTTTTAATACAATGATCTTTCTATTGTTATCCTAAAAATGCTCATAAACTTTGGTTTGCTTTGTCCATTTTAGGACTATACATATAGTTACCATGGCACGCAAAAATTGAAATAAAGCAGCAGGAAGTTCGGCACTTGATAGATACTTCCAACGATAATAGAGCAAATGTGACATCAATCTATTTTCTTATGATTGGATTATGAAGTCACTTTCACAAAAATAGAAGGATTGGAAAGCTCATCTCAAGGCTAAGTTCTGGTATCATTTTGGAATAGCGATAACATGAAGGTAAGATGCATAGCTTATTTTTACAATTTCATCCTCAATATCATAAATATATAATTTAAATTTTTAAATATATTTAGTTATTAAAATCTTCTTTTACCATCTTAAAATCGTAGTGCTAAAAATAAATCTAATTAAGAAAAGCAAGAGTTTAGTCATACAAGAGGTACAAAAAGCTTTGCAGCTATCAGCGATGAGCAAATAAATATCCAATCTCCTCTCCCATGGATAAAAATATGTTGTCACATATTAATTTATTTACCAATAAATGCATATCTTATTATTGAGAATCCTATGATTGCAGGCTTCAAAGTCAGTTGATGGCAGGCCACCTACACGAACATAGCTTTTCATTCTTACTCATCAATATAAAGATAAAATACCTATAAATGATGCAGCAGCACAAATAATTGTTCGTCTAATGATTTAATAACTTATTTATTTTTTTAAATTAATTTTTAAATTATTATCTATAATCATCTAAATTGTTGATTTTTTATTTCAACATGAGCTACGTAAGACTGCTGTTCAAAATCCAGAGTTAATAGAAAAAGGTATCGCTCCTGATAATCTATATGCAACAGCCATGGGACAAGAAAAAGATGGGCATATTTGAATAATCGAATTGGATCCTTTATCTGAGAACTACCAGGGCAAGAACAAAAATCGTGTCCAAGCCATAAGGAAGGTGACTAAAACTAGAGAGGAGGTCCGTGCTTTAAAACAAGAGTGACAAGTATATCGGCAAGAAAAAAAAGAACTACAAGAGAAGTACACAGATGTGCAGCAAAAGTCATGGTTATGGAACAGAATTACTCAAAGGTGCAGACTCAACTTTCTTCTCTCGTATAAATTGTACAAGAATTGCACAATCAGGCACTCGCAGAGCATAGAATTAATAACTTATGTGTACCTCCTCACACAATAGACAGGTAATCCATCTGAATTTTGCATGAAAATTTTTTATATAATATAGAATTAGTAATATTTGATTTAATTCTTGGATTATTTCTTGTAGCCAATTGATGCATCTAGTGATTATGATGATTCACCAATATATCCTCTCAACTTGATATTTTCAAATCATGTTGCTCCAAGTCATCGGACCATACTTTTAAACTTACAAAAATTTATTTATATGATTTATTACTTCACATTTGAAACCTCATCTATTACTTCACGTTTATTACCTCAGATTCGGATCAGAATTTTGTTTGATATCCACCAGCGCAATCAGCAAATGAACGAAGATAGAAATGGTTTTGACTTGAGCTTGGCCAAGTAAACAAAACAGAAAGAAAGAGAGAAGAAAAGGCGAAAAGAAGGAAAATATTATACATTAGTTTAATATGATTTATAATAAAAATTATTTTATATTTGTAACTATTAAAGATGCATACAATTTATACAAAAAAGGTACTTTTAAGATCAAAAACATATATACATTATTAAAAAAAAAAACTCAATAGATATCAAAAATCTAAATAGATGTCACATGCAAGCTGCTTGTGACCCTCAGTTCATTATGGTGTCACCTGGGTCACAATTTGCAAATATTAAGAAAAACCTTCCCTACGAGAAGCAACCCATCTTATTATTTTTTTGTTTATATTTTACAATTAAGAAATGATTTTTATCTCATCTAACGTTGCAGCATATACTACATAAATAACTTACCGAACTTCCGGCGGCCAAAACTGCAACAGCCCCGGTAAGTGGTAGAACTGAGAATGTCACTTAGAAGAAGGGGCGCTTGCAACCAAAACTAGGGTTGTTCGTTCAGTTTTAATCAATCCCATCCGATTCAAATTAATTTGATTTAAAAATTAAATAAAAAAATAAAAATCGAAAATGATCCAAATAAGAGAGGAACCAAATTGAAATCGAACCGAAAATTTTGGTTTGGATCGATTATTCGATTTTTATTTTTTTATAATTTTTTTTATTTTTAATTATTTATTTTTGATATAATATATTCAAATAACTATTATCGATTTATTATTGATTTGTTACATTATATTTAATTAAATTTAAAATATATTATTTGATAATTTATTATATTAAAAATTAATAATTAATAAATAATAATATATTAATAATTGATAAATAATAAATCGATAATAAACAAAATGTAATATATCAAAATCACATTATCTACAATACAAACAAGCAATCAAATATCAAAATAAATTATAATAATAGATCAAATCTAATATCCAACCATCCATCCATGTAACCAACAAGTTTTTAAAATAATAAATAAAATAAATTTAAATTATGATTTCGATTTTTGGTTTAAATTTCAGATTTTTCAATTTTTAATCGAACCGAATCAAAAACTAAAATTTTTGAAAATAAAAACTAAAAATCAAATCAAACTATATTCGATTCGATTTCGATTCGATTTTTCGATTCAATTCGAATCGATTTTCGATCTAAAATCGAATTATGAACAACCATAACCAAAATTGTCTTTCCTAATATTACATAATATTCCATTTAATCACATACAAAGAAATCAATTTGGCTAATGATAAGCTGAAGAAGATAGAATAAATACAAGCATAAGGGTTGGCAATAAGCCACATTATTGCAGTAAGAACCTATAACAACCCACATTATCATTAAGCTAAGACCGGCTTCCAAACGCACCTCATTGAATTTCTATGATGACATAGTCATTAACTTCTACGATCTTTCTTCAAATCTTGATAAAAATAATAATATTATCATGAACTAAAATTTTTAATATCAAATATTATTTATTTTTTCATAATCACATCACTTTAATATAAGAATAGCTCATCATTCTAATGCGAGAATAATCCTTAAAATTAAAAAATATTAGTTTACTCAAAATGACTTTTTTGCTACACCCAATATGTTGGAATTTCCTCCAAGTCCTTCAATGACAAGATAGGCGAGCTGGTCATGGATGCAATGCTTATCATTGTGCTTATAGAGATTGCACTTTTTTTATTTTCATATTTTCCTACTCATCTTTCAAAAGAATCTTAGGAATCACATATTATTACTGATAGTGACTAACGAGCATTTCATATATATTCGTATACAATCTTAAACCATATAAAAAGAAAATGTAACACCACCAAGTAAAATGATGAGGCTCAACGCTTTCTCCAGGCTTGTAATTTATCTTATCTTCTTCCATCTTATCAATGATCTGAAGCTCCAAACGCTAAAACTATCCTCTCTGGAACGAACCAACTCAAACGGAATTGAAAAATCTCTCCAATGAATTGTATATTCATGTAGTTCCGACAGTTTTAGCTTAAAGAAATCACAGCTAGAAAATTAAAATATACATACATCCAATGCCTAATTAATGGTTTACAAATACGCAAACACTGCAGTGCGCTCTCTCTCTTTAGAGACGCTTTGTGGTATCGTGTACTGCCTTCCACCAGTTTCAGCACTCGAACCATATGAAGCTACCAATCAATGCAGACAAACATCGAGGCATGAAAAATGACCTCCTTGTATGCATATCTTGGAAAGAACTCAAAAAACAAACTTTTTAATTACCAAAAAACCTTTTTTCGGCAATAGGTTTCCCACAACAGAGATACCAAATAAAATAGAGGTTTAAGAACGGAGCATCCAATCTGAACTGCCTTCAGATTTCTGTTACATTGTAGGAACCTTTCAGATATACCTAACTAAGACGACGGTAGTTCACTTGACCAAAAAAAACCATTTAAATGGAACTTGAGATGTATCACGAGACATCGAGAAGTGAAGATAACGAAACGAAGAGCTTCCAATCTGAACATCATATTTACACAAAAGTAGGAAACCCTTGGTTGATGTGTTCGAGTTACCTTCACCATGGAGCAACTACTGTAGTATTGAAATGACGTTCTACCGAACGATATGCTTCCTCAGCTTCCTGCACATCCTTTTGTAATTTTGATATCTCGGCATCATTAACTTTCATTTGCATTATGACCACCTCTCTGCTCTCCCGGAAACGGGTTAGATTTTGCTCCACTTCCATGATAGCTTTATCTAATTGAACAGCTAATGCACCAAGCCTGTCATTATCACCTTTTCTCTCTACAATCTTTCTTTCCAATTCTGCTTTTTTACTCTCAGATTGCCTTTGACTACTTTGCATCTCCAGCAACTCCTCTAGGCAGGCACGTAGACGTCCAACATCAAAACCATTCGCTTCCAAGGGGCCAAGAGCCTTCAACCTTTCTTCAAAAATGGATATGTTATCAGCAATGTTTAATTTGTGAATGTTAGCTGCTAGGTTTGCAAATGATACCATCAGACCTATGGCCATTCCTTCTCGAAACTCCATAGAGTACTGCTCCAATGGGCGGAAATGTGGTTGTTGCGGCATTATATGGAATATATCCATCGCTTCGATTGATTCCCACATAAAAGAACTCTTCACAAATGGCAATATTACCTCTTTCGAAGATGAACGACTGGATGATGGATCAAACAAAGCCTCCCTGTTCTCATCAGAAGTTCTATTTGATGGTGACTCACTGGGATTAAGAGCTTCACATGAAGCAGCATCATCTTTCTTGGAAACAGATACAAGAACTCCCTCTTCAGCGCCAATTGCTGCCTCCTTATGATGAGAATCAAAAGTTGAGATTTCATCAAGCCTAGCGCAGAATGAGCTTGCTAACATGAATGACGATTGTTGTGTTGTGGAAACGTTGATTGGTATATCAACTTGAGTTAATAATTTTATCTGAGGCATAGTCTGTCTGTCTTCCAATACATCAATATGTTGATCAGTTTGACAGATGCTGACAGCATTACTAGTTGGAGAATCTGCAAGAGAAAATGGAAAGCATCAGAGAAATACTACAAACATGTAAATTTCAATATTATTATTCAGAAATACCCTGCATATTCACAAGAAGTGGGGGATCTTTGTGCCCTGTTGCTTCATCATGATGACCATGTGCTTGACTTTCAACAGATGCATCACCAGACTGACCTTGATTTGATTGCTCAACTTCTTGCCTCCCAGGTTCTTCTTCAGCAACTTCCTCAGGCAAATCTTCTGCTTGTTGCGATTCTATGCCTGCAAGTTGAATGAGCAGTTTTAAGCTACAGGGAGCATAATGTGTTAAACTTAAAAACAGCAGCATCTGCAGACTATAGAGGCATGCATGTGAATGATACTTCTCTTTGCAGGCCTGCCTCTCTTCCTTGTCCTCATCTCCTCCTCTGACAATTGTTTCATGCTCTGGGAACAAGGAGAAAAAAGAGTAATCGGAAAATTGAATCATGAAGTCCAAACATAATTATTATCAAACTAACTACAAAAGTGAGGTCTCACAACAATTTCAGGGGACTTTTTCTGTCGATGTGGGGCCCGAACAGCAAGCTTCTTTATTCGCTTCATAGATCCCACTCTAGGACCACGGGAACCTTTACAACTTCCCCATTCTGTAATCGGGAGGAACTCGCTGGCGTCATCATCAACCGGAGAATGGTTGAAGCCAGATTCTTTTGATTGATGTTCAGATCCCTTGTACATAAATTCAGAAGGCTCATTCCTCCCGGTTAATAATTTAGTTACACCATTCATCTCAGTCATGTTTTGCCCATAATTTAGCTCCATTGATAAGGGATTTTGTAGTAATTTTATTGCAGTCTTCTCAGGAGAGGTGCTTTCAAGACGATGCCGCACATCCAATGAAGAGAGGCTATCTTCTAGCAATGGCTTAGCAACTTGGGTTTCCACCTCCACCCCCAATGGAGTTTTTGAAGAAAAACGATCTTGTGAGTGTAACTTATAATCAAATAACTTTCCTTGCTTTACTTTTCTGCAAGGTTGAGATGAGCTCATCTGACCTTCAGTGTCCAATCCTTCAGTCTTCTTACGCTTCCAATGCAGAACACCAGAAAGAGGAACACATGGGACACCATCATCATCATCACTTGATGTTGTTACTGAAATAGGAAGACTAGATCTTTTGCCAGCATGAGATTGCCTTCGAGGTCCAGCAGACCTGGCTCCACTGAGCATTGGTGATTTTCTATTCTTGTCCTGAAATTTGAAAAGAAGAGGCCAACAAACAATTAGGAGGTGCTGAAAAAATTCCACACATTCCTAAGCAGAATGATTGCACCAAGATGCAAATATCACTGCATGAGAGACTCAACCACAGGAATAAGAAATCCTATTATACATGACCATGGATTAAAATGTTCATTGCCATGCTTGAACAACCATGTATTTAAAGTAAAATCATCAACCACTCCATTGAATTACTAACATGTCATTTTCTTCTAACTTTGGTGTAAACCTGCACGTCGTTTCCGGTTATATAAAAGCGGAAAGAATTTCTCTTAAAGATTCTAGCTTCTCTCTGTGACAGAGACACGACCCAGGAAACTGACAGGCTTTCATTTGTTAATATATATACTAGCAGTCTAGTATAGATCAGGCTTCCAATTTAATTCTAATGGCAGATTAGAATCATTGCTGGTACAAATACTGACTCTTTCAAACCCACAAAAAAGCAAATTGTACTTGAAAATCTAGAAAATGAAAAACAAAACAAAAACAAGAAATCAATTTATGGTGATCGAGAGTTTCAGAGTTTTTAAAAAATCCAACATGCCTAGATATCTCAGCTTTTATGTCACAATCAGTGTATCTAAATAGCGGCCAATAAAGTCAGAACAACATCGACTATCATCTTAGCATTGTGTACAGTAGACAAAATCCATGAAAAAACCACAAGTTAAAATACTTTAAGTTGATCATAACATCTTGGCTGATGTCATGGGACATCCAGGTGATATAAAAAGAGGATGAGTTTATCCAAACATGTATGATCTCATGTCCACATCAATGCAGTGTACCGTATCGTATTTGTATTGTATTCAATTGTATTCTGTGGTTACAATCTATATCAGCGAGTGACAGCAGTATAGACCTATAAATCATCCAAAATCTGGGCTGCTATGGAATCCCATGTGTCACATTGCATTGCTGGAAAGACTCCGAGATAATAAATATTTTGTAGAACATATGCAGGATTGAATTGTCGGATATAGGGAATAGAAATAAGACAAGGCATTGAGAGGCCGACATATGAACAATAAGAAAGCATTAACTTGAAGCAATGCAATACCTGGGAGGAATAGCTGATCCACTGCCCATCCTCCCATACCTGGCAGGATCTCATTTCAGAATGATTAAACTCCATCTCCTCATCATAGTGCCTCAACCTGACAATGTACTTTGACCCATTAGGAATCTGAGAAACAACTCCTAGCAACCAACCGCCATGGTAAAGCACCTCAACAACATCATGTAAGCTGAAATTCTCATCTTCTGATGCAAGGGGAGGTGCAGGCCTAATGTATTGAGCATCAACAATCTCCATTGACAACTCTCTGTCAGTGACATCTCTCAGGGTCTTGTAATCCACCAAAAATATGGACTTGCTGACCACACGTCCAATCGTAGCAGCAAACCAAGTCCCATAGTTCTCTCTTTCCCGGCTAACCTCGACCTGTGCTCCCACACTGAACAGTGGCTCAGCCACGTCCTGTAAGGTGAAAATATGTAAGCCAACTTCGGCCTTTCACATAAAATCTAGCGGTTCCCATTGTGAAAAATATCTAATTTGCCTTCTCAATTATGTGCACGCAGTGCAGTTAGAAGTGAATTCAATGCTACAGCAAAACCACAGGAAATATATAATACTCAAACGCGTTTCCCATGCAACCAAAAGTTAATGGGAAAGATATGGATTAATGCACCAAGAACAATAACTAAGCAGCATCGCAGCGGTACCTTTACGGGTTTTCATGTAGCTTCCCATGCCTTCTGTCCATGGATTATCATAACACAGCAAAGATGGGAATTTTAGACATTTCCCGAATACACATCACTACTTAAAGTATCATAACATACCAACGGTCCGAATCACTAATTATAGAATCATAACATACCAAAGATGGAAACTTTATACCTTTCCCAGCCCATGTCATTGACTATAGTTTCAAAACGTCCCAAAGATGGCAACATTTTATCAACGGTGAGACGTTTACCTGGTCTCGAGCGACGATCCATCGTCCACGGACCCATTCCAGCAGCGGCCGGATATCCGACGGCGGGAAGTCCATCACCTCTCTTGTGTTGGGGAAGGACACAGTAAACCTCCCAGAATCCTCGCCGTGAAGCCTGGACACCACCCCTGCCCACCACCCATCATTGTGAAAAGCCTCGACACGCTGGTATACCTGGTAATCGGCGGGGGAGGGTGGCGGAGGAGGCGGGGGGCGGACGTGGGAGCGGCGGACAATCTCATGGAGGGGTTCGGAAGGATCCGCATCGGAAACGAGAGAGACGTACTCGACGGAGTAGCGGCGGCGTTTGAGGGATCGGACGATGGTGGCCTCGTACCATGCGCCGCGGAATCCCTCGTCATCGCTGCGCACCTCAACTTTGGCCCCAGCGCCGAAGCCCCCGCTGGAGGTCCTCCCACCGCTCGAAGATTCTCCTCCTCTCCGAGCCCTCCGTGCCATTAGGCTTAGGGTTTGGGTTTCGGGCGAGATTTTTCCCTTCAGGCGGAAATGGAAGAGGCAAAGACCCAGAGGAGGTGAGGTGAAGTAATAATGGAGAGGAGGAGAAGGCGAGGAGGCGAGCTTTGGGAAGCGGAGTAACTGGGATCCGGTCACTTCCTTAGGCTTACCGCGCTGATTTTGTGTTTTCTTGTAATGAAGATCGTTGTAGCTGTTCCGAATTCAAATTTCAAATTGAGGGCTGGAAATGGAATGAGGGTTTTGCGGTGATGTTATCTTGGAGACCTCGTGATTC
Organism: Elaeis guineensis; assembly: GCF_000442705.2. NCBI lineage: Eukaryota > Viridiplantae > Streptophyta > Magnoliopsida > Arecales > Arecaceae > Elaeis > Elaeis guineensis. Next base: position 45,375,063 of record NC_025996.2, read on the forward strand.
GGGATATAATGGCAGAGTTTGCAGGCGGTTTTTCCGAGCGGTGATTGAACCACTGGTGAAGGTAAAGGAGAGGACGGGACGGAACGTCACGTGGTTATGGAAATTAATATGCGATCTACCTATTTGTCCTGAGAGAACATCCAGACTGTGGGGATTTAGGCAAAGTGAGTGCGCCTATAAAATTTATATGCGACCGTGTACCATCGTTGTCCCATGTCAACTTCCAAACCTTTCGAAAATGTTTGGAGGTTGCTTTCATTCGGATGAATAGCAATTCGATGATCGAATATTGCGTTTTTTTTTTTTTTTGGGCATGTTTAGACGTAAGCTTTCATTCCAAATCTAAAATTATTTTATTTTATTTTTGCTTTTTTAAATTAACTCTCTTGTATTTATAAATCAAATCTCTGTTTAAATGATGGCTGAATTGATTTCATTTATCTTTGACAAATCCAGATTTGATAATCCATGGCTTTAAAAAAATAAAATAAAATCCTATAAATCCAGAATTGTAAATGGGTAAGATCGGATTAGGTCATGAGTGACTCGATCCGACCTAATTTTCTGATCGGATCTAAATATTGAACCCAAATATATCCCAATAAAAGATCTGATCGGATTGGATCGTATCTATGATCAAATTTTTTGACTCAATAGGTCATTTGAATTGAATCAGATTCATGTATAACTTAGTCATGATCTATGAAATACGAGTTCAATTCGGATTCGAATCTAGACCGATTCAGATTTGAGTTATAAATAACAAAATTAATAAATAAAAAATTTATAAACAAATCTTATTTATACTATAAATTTTAATCTTGATATATGAGACTATTAGAATCCTCATATTCCACACTCTTCATTCATTCAAAAGCCTAAAAAATCTCATCATATTTTTTTTACCATTGCCCCTGGCTTGTTTAATCTAAACTTAAAATATTTTAATAAAATTTCAAAAGATAAAAGATCTAAAAATTAATAGAATGTCTTCTCAAATACAACAAATATTAAAGCAGGCTCGATCAAAATTAATATTTATGTAATATAGAAACAAAGAGAGATAAGAGATAGATTTAGATCTGATCGGATCGGATCGAATCGGATAATTTATCTCAAGACTCAAATCAACTCAAAAGTCCCAATAGATCAAATCAAATCAAAATTTCATACATCCAGACCCAATCTAAAAAATGGAACGGATTCGATTTTAAAATCCGATCCCGATCGATGGATTTTTTAAAATGATTCGGATCGGATTGGATCACGGGTCAATCAGACCTATTTGTAGTCTTATATCAATTTTGTTAAGGAAATGATTTTGATACCCTACTTATAGTATATTTATTTGAATATATAAGTATATATATTTGAAAATATAAAATAGTATACTTGATATATGAGTACGTTTATCTGGAAATATATAACCAAAATATCTATCATCTTAACAAATTCTTCACATCATGTTGCGTAGTTCTACAACAATCAAAGTAAATGTGACGAGTATGGCATCATATTCCATGAATCATGGACTGTTTAGGTTGTGTTTCCCAACAGTACAGATGTCCGCGGGATCCCAGATGCTTTACCTAATTAATTTTTTAAAAAATTATTTATAAAAATAATTTAATATTTAATTTATTTATCGAATTAATGTAAAAAAATCGAACGTCATTTTGAATGATGTTTTATCATCGCCACGTCATTCATCTTTTTTTCTATTTTTTACGTAAACGATGTCAAAAAAATAAAAAATATCATTTGAAATAGTAATTTTATAAATACCATTCCAAATGATGTTTTTAAAAATGTCATATTATTTAGTGATTTTAATTTTTTTTAAAAAAATAAAAAAAATTATAATTTTAAATTTATAAAAAAATAAAATTATAATATTGATAAAAATAAAAATTATTATTTTAAATTAGTATCTCCATTTCAAATTATTTTTTTAAAAAAATATCTGAAAAAAATTGTTGTAAAAAAAATTGAAAATATCAAAAAAATTGAAAAAAATAAAAATTATAATTCTAAATTTAAAAAAAATAAAATTTTAATTTTAATTAAAATAAAAATCATCATTTCAAATTACAATCTCTTTTTCAAATTAATTTTTTTTAAAAAATGAGAAAAAAATAAAAATTATAATTTTGAATGAAATTTAAAAAATAAAATTTTAATTTTAATTCAAATAAAAAAGATAATTTTAAATTATTTTCTCAATTTAAAATTAATTTTTTTTAAAAAATTTCTAAAAAAATATTAAAAATTTTAAAAAAAAAATCAAAAAAAATGAGAAAAAAAATAAAAATTATAATTTTAAATTTAAAAAAATAAAAATTTTAATTTTAATTCAAATAAAAAATATCATTTCAAATTACTTTTCTCATTTCAAATTAATTTTTTTAAAAAAATATTCCAAAAAATAAAAATTAAAAAATTAAAAATATAATAAAAAAATTAAAAATTTAAAAAAATAAAAAATTATAATTTTAAATTTAAAATAAATAAAATTTTTAATTTTAATTAAAATAAAAGACATCATTTCAAATTATTTTTCCTATTTCAAATTAATTTATTTAAAAAATATTCAAAACAAATGAAAAAATAACTAAAAAATTTCATAAAAACAGAAAAAATGGTAAAAATGAGAAAAATAAAATTTATAATTTTAAATTATAAAAAAATTAAAATTTTAATTTGAATTCAAGAAAAATAAAAGAAAAAATGCCATAAAAATTTAAAAAAGGAAAAAAATATGAAAAAATAAAAATTGTAAATTAAAATTTAAAAAAATAAAAATTTTAACTTTAATTCAAATAAAAAATATCATTTCAAATTACTTTTCTCATTTCAAATTATTTTTTTAAAAAAATATTTGAAAAAAAGAAAAAAATTGGTGTAAAAAAAATAAAAAATACCATAAAAAAAAGAAAAAAAAATTGAATTGAATAAAAAATAGAAATTCTAATTCTAATTCAAAAATAAAAATTATAATTTTTAATTTAAAAAATAAAAATTATAATTATAATTCAAATAAAAAATGGTAAAAAATAAAAATTATAATTATAAATTTAAAAAAAATTAACTTTAATTCAAATAAAAAATTATTATTTCAAATTACTATCTCTATTTTAAATTAATTTTATTTATTAAAAAATTACATAAAAATAACTAAAAAATTAAAAAAATATTAAAAAAAAAATGAAATAAAATATCAAATGGAATGGCGTTTTTGAAAACGCCATTCCCTTTGGCATTTTTGAAGCATAAAATCCAAAAAAAAAACTCTCTCCCCCTCTTCTCCGACGTTTTCTCCTCTTCGACGGCACGGCGTTGAGCTCCCTCCTCTCTCTTTCCTCTTCCTCTCTCTCTCTTCCTCTCTCTCTCCCTCTTCTCTCCCTCTTCCTCTCTCTCTCCCTCTTTTTCCTTGGCCGCTGGCGACAGAGGGCCGGCGGCGGGCCTGCGCGCCTCGACGACGGCACTGGCGGCGGCACCCCGCGACGGCCCCAGCCCTCCCCTACCCTTGGCTGGCCCCATCCTCTCCCTCTTCCTCTCTCTCTCTCTTCCTCTCTCTCTCCCTCTTTTTCCTTGGCCATCGGCGACAGATGGCCGGCGGCGGGCCTGCACGCCCCTGCGGCGGGCCCCCGCGGCAGGCCCCGGCCCTTCCCTTCCCTAGCCGCCCCCCTCTTCTCTCCCTCTTCCTCTCTCTCTCTCCCTCTTTTTCCTTCACCGCCGGTGATAGACGGGTGACGGCGGGCCCGTGCACCCCGATGGAGGCCCCCCGCGGCGGGCCCCAGCCCTCCCCATCCCTTGGCCGGCCCCCTCTTCTCTCCCTCTTCTCTCTCTCTCCCTCTTTTTCCTTAATCGCCGGCGACAGAGGGCCGATGGCGGGCCCGCACGCCCCGACGACGGCTCCCCGCGACAGGCCCCGGCGGTGGCCCCCCAGGCGATGGGTCGCAACGGGCCCCTGCGGTGGCCCCCCGGCGACGGGTCATGGTGGGCCCCGACGACGGGCCCCGGCAGCGGCGGCCCTTCGGTGGCGAGCCCGTGCGGCCCTGCGGTGCCTTTCTATTTCGATTCGCGACGGCCGGCCCCGGTGACGGGCTGCGGCGGTGAGCTGCGGCGGGCCCCGACGGTGGCCCCCCGACGTCCGGCCCTACGGAGGCCCACCGCCCTCAGAGCCCGACGGCCCCTTGGCGACGGCTCCGCGATGGCCCCTCACACTGGTACATCTCGATCTGGTACGGACACGAATAGCTAGTACGGTGCGGTATGAAAAAAAATTAATTAATTTGAAATGGAGAAAGTAATTTGAAATGATGTTTCTTATTTGAATTAAAATTAAAATTTTTATTTTTTTAAATTTAAAATTATAATTTTTATTTTTTTCTCATTTTTTTCATTTTTTAATGATATTTTTTATTTTTTTAATTTTTAAATTTTTTTGAGATATTTTTTAAAAAATAATTTTAAATGAGAAAAATAATTTGAATTTATGTTTTTTATTTGAATTAACATTTGAATTTTTAATTTTTTTCTCATTTTTTACTTTTTTTGTTTGGAATATTTTAAAAAAAAATAATTTGAAATGGGAAAAGTAATTTGAAATGGTATTTTTTATTTTAATTAAAATTAAAAATTTTATTTCTTTTAAATTAAAAATTATAATTTTTATTTTTTTCTTATTTTTTAATTTTTTTGCTTTTTATGGTATTTTTTTATTTTTTATTTTTTTTGACATATTTTTTTAAAAAATTAATTTGAAATGGGGAAAGTAATTTGAATTGATGGTTTTTATTTGAATTAAAATTAAAATTATTTTTTTAAATTTAAAATTATAATTATAATTTTTTTCTCATTTCTTTCTCATTTTTTAGTTTTTATGATATTTTTTATTTTTTTATTTTTATGACTTTTTTGAGATATTTTTTAAAAAAATTAATTTTAAATGGACAAAATAATTTAAATTTTTTTTATTTAAATTAAAATTAAAATTTTTATTTTTTAAAATTTATTCAAAATCATAATTTTTATTTTTTTCTCAATTTTTTCTTCTTTTATGATATTTTTTTAAAAAAAATTAATTTGAAAAAGAGATTGTAATTTGAAATGATGATTTTTATTTGAATTAAAATTAAAATTTTTATTTTCTAAAAATTTAGAATTATAATTTCTATTTTTTTTCAATTCTTTTTTTATGGTATTTTTAATTTTTTTTACACTATTTTTTAAGATATTTATTAAAAAGATAATTTGAAATGGGGATATTAATTTTAATTTTTATTTGAAATGATAATTTTTATTTTTATCAAAATTAAAATTTTTATTTTTTTATAAATTTAAAATTTTTATTTTTATTTTTTTTGAAAAAAAATTAAAATCATCAAATAATATGATGTTTTTAAAAACGTAATTTGGAACGGCGTTTTTAAAAACGTCATTCCAAATGATATTTTTATAATTTTTTTTTGACGTTGTCTACGTGGAAATGGGGATGACGTGGCGATGATAAAATATCATTGAAAATGATATTTTATTATTTTTATATCAATTTAATAAATAAATTAAAAACTAAATTATTTATATAAATATTTTTTTATATATTAATTAGGAAAAGCACTCTGGATCCCGTGTTATTTCCTCTTCTGCTAGATTGCATGCAAGGCGTACCACTTGAGTTCTTTAGCTTCGTAATACCAGCGATAAAGAATAAGCTGCAGTGCCCTCCTGGGACTGAGCTCGCTGCCTCTGGGGTCCCGAGCTTGCGGCGGCATTCTGGCAGTATTTCATAATTTATTTTTAATTTAAAAATATATTTTTATTAATAATATCTGAATTATTATTTCAAAATTATTCATATAAAAATAATATTTTGGAAAAATATGCAGGTAAATATTAATTTTGAGAAAGAATCCATACAAATTCTTAGATTTAAAAAATATTTATATTTTTATTGATATATACTTTCCTAAATATATGAAATTATATGAATATTTTCATAAAATTATTATATATATATATATTATTATAATTATTTTTTCTACATATCGATTCGTTAAAAAATTTCAATCATTAGTATTTTAAATTACTAATTTTTTAATAGTATTAGATGACATGGATATGTATATAAATAAAAAAGATCAAAAAGAAAGATATACATATAAAACAAATATTTTTATAAAGATGTACATATAAATATTAATTTTAAAAAAATATTCATATAAATTTCAATATTTTGATGGATATATACATAAAAAAAAAAAACTCTTTTGTAACTTAAATTCAAATTTATTTCAACTTTTTTTTTTGTGCATATATAATTAGTTAACAACCTTTTTAAAAGATATAATTAACAAGGGCGGATCCACGTACGTGAAGGAGATTTTTTTTGATTTTCTTTTTTTGTTCATAAACTCTAAATAGCTAATAACTTTTTTTCTAAAATAATCTAAACTTTTTTTTTTTTATAAAATCATTATGAAGAGCACCACTCAAATTCAAAATTTATTTCAAATTTTCCCTCTACAAGCCTAAAGGGAAATATTTCTAAAATGAACATGACTTCCTAAAATATTTTGTCAATACATCATGACTTTGCTCGTTAGATATACATGGTTTCCTAAAATATATTTTTAATATTATCCTCTATTTTCTAATTATTTTAAGAAAAAATATTAGCCATTTAGAGTCCACACACAAAAAAAAAAACAACAACAATAAATTTAGAGTTATGTTAGAATGATGTTAACTAATTCCATGCATGTAGAAGAAAATTTTCAAACAAAAATTAACATATGTTTAAATTTGAATGGGAATCTTCTTAATTATTCTAAAAAAATTGTTGGTCGCTTAGCATCCATATATAAAAAATGAATTTAGAGTTATTTAAGAAAGCAATTAAATAATTCCACACAGGTAGAGCAAAAAAACCAAAATAAATTGGAATTTGAGGGAAACTCTTCATAATTATTTTAGAAAAAAAATTATTGGCCATTTAGAGTCCAAGCAGATAGAGGGAAAAAAAATTGAATTTAGAGTTATTTAGAAAGTCGTTAATTATTTTAGAAAGCCATTAATTACAAAAAATTTTCATCCAAAAAAATTTCCTTCGGGCATGTAGAGGGAAAAAAATTATTCTTTCGGGAATATTTTCTTGCACACATGCATTGGGAAAAAAATTGAAATAAATTTTGAATTTAAATAGGACCCTTCTTAGTTATTTTAGACAAAAAAGTCAAATTTAGAGTTCTTTTAAAAAACCATTGCATATAATTTCTTTAGAAAATAAATTACTGGTTGTTTAGAGTCCATGCAGTGAGAGAAAAAGGAAATCCAATTTAGAATTATTTTAGGAAGCTATGTTAATTTAATTAAAAAAATTATCCTTTTAGGAAAATTTTCCTCTACACATGCCTGTTGTTATATTTGATGTGCCACAATTAGTGTCACGGCAACCGAAACAAGTGAGAGGCCTTAAAAATAAAAAAATAAATATATATATATATATATATATATATATATATATATATATATATATATATTACTTTTACTTTTACTTTTCCTTGCATTCGACATGCCAATAGAGGTCATAGTAATGAAACAATTTGGGGTCCATTAAAAAAAAAAAGTCCTTGAGGAAAAATTGTTCCTTCATAAATATTTCCCTCCATGCATGCATAAGAAAAATTAGAAAATAAAAATTTCAAATTTGAATGCGATTCTTCTTAACTATTTTGGAAAAAAATAAATTTAGAGTTCTATTAGAATGCTGTTCATCTTAATATGACATCCTAGCCCATTTTAATCCCATAGGGAGGTGGGCTTGATCCACTTGAGAGGCCTAAATGGATCAATTAGTCTAGAACCATAAAGAAAAAAAAAAAAAAAAAAAAATACAAAACAACACATGCTCAGAGAAAAGAATCCGATGCCGAAATAGATTTCCAGCATTCCTCCCACTCTATTTAAGACCACCCCACCTCCCTTTGAGCCTCCATTGTTGGCTGCCAAATTAAATCATCACTAGGAAAACCTTCCTCATCATCTTCTTCATTTGGATATCCTTCACTGTGCTGGCCAAACTTGCAGCCACAACTTGCCGAAAATAAAGATAAATCCCCTCAAATCATCTTCCACATCCTCCATAGTTTGTAGGTGTTGGGATTCCAGCCAGCCATCGCTGGATTTTTTTTTTTTAAATCCAAGCCTCTGATTTTTCTCTATTTTTTTGTCATTTTTTTTGACTTTTTTTTGGCACCAATTGTTGCCGTCAGTCATTGGAAGGGGTCCTCCGGCACCATCCTGTGACCGCATCACCGATTACGAGTCCTCCCCAACTTTGGGAAAAATAGAGAGCATGAGTCCTCTTTTCGCCAAGAAACCAAAAGGAGTGACCAGAAAAAAAAAAAATAAAATAAAAATTAAATAAATAAGAAAAAATAATTAAATAGGGAGAAAGAGAGTGTTTCATTTTTTTTCTCTCTTTTTCCCACTTTCTCTCTATTATTGCTCTCTCTGGGTAGTTTTTTTTCTCTTAGAGTTTGCTAGATCCTAAAGAAAGGTTTTTTTCTCAATGATTTTGCTGGACTTTGGTGAAGGAGATCTTGATCTATGGCTATCGAACAACATGCCGGTCCTATCCTAACTAGATCAAGCACCACTAGATTTTACTATCAATTACATTGAATTGATTTTAATTATTTTAAAAATAAAATTTCGTCAATTGCTAGATTAAGTTTATCGAGACATGGGATGCTACTGCTTGATTAGTCTTATGAGGGGTTGAAACTTAGAAATTTTATTTTTAAAATTATTATAATAAAATTTTAATAAAAATATAATTTTTGAATATTAAAATCTGATAGTGATTTTTGGAATTAATTAGATATATCTGTTGGTTTAACTTATAAGTAAATAATAGAACCATTTTTTTAGATTTATTGATAAATTATATAATATTTATTTCATTAGTTTGTACCATAAATATGTGGTAACATATTTTTTGGCATCTTATTGTATCTCCATTTCATTTTTTAGAAATCTTTAATGACCATTTTTTGGATTCTTATAATTATATTCTGAAATATATGTATATGTTTTTATAGATAAATCAGTTTATATGTATTCCTTATCTGTTTCTATTTTTTAATATATTATTACATATTTTTTTTGAATATTACTCTTTTACTGATTACTAATTTTATGGACACATGTCTTTTTGATTGTAATCATTCTGATTATATTGTTCTGCTACCTTATACCATGTCATTATAAATATTTTAGTTATACCGTTCCATAAGTTTGTACCATAAATTTTTGATTGCATATCTTTGGCATCTTATTGTATGTCTATTTTATTTTTAAAAATCTTTAATGATCATTTTTGGATTTCTGTAATTGTATCATGAAATATATGTGTGTTTTTTATGAAAAAATTAATTTATATGTATTCCTTATCTATTTCTATTTCTTGCATTGTATTATTATATATTCTTCTTTTGAATATTATTTTTTTGCTAATTACTGATTTTATGGATGCATGTCTTTGATAACAAACATTTAGATTATATCGTTCTATTTACCTATGCCATGTCGTGATAAATATTTGGGCTTTGTTATTCCATGAGTTTGTATATAGATTTTTTATTATATATTCTTAGTATTTTATATTGTATCTCCATTTCATTCTTAAAAATATTTAATGAACATTTTTGGATTCCTATAATTAAATCCTGAAATACATGTACATGTTTTTTATAAAAAGATTGATTTATATATATTCCTTATTTGTGTCTATTTCTTGCATCGTATCATTACATATTTTTTTCTGAATATTACTTCTCCACTAATTATTGATTTTTTGGATATTTATAATTACAGAGATGGATATTGTTAGGATTTCATCTAAACTCATGTTGGAAGAAATCACACCTAGATTAGCTCTTCCAAAACCAATCTATGGAATTAAGGTGTGAGATGAAGGGTATCTAATATCATTCATTGATATTGTACCAGCACAAGGGGAGGATTCATCTCAGATGGCCAGGATTTGGGGATAATATAGTAGATGTCAGATTGAATTGGAAGAAATTGCCGTTGGATTTGTATTTAGAAAGTTGAAAAATATGTTTAATTTTGAAATTGGAGATTTTAAATATGAAGATAAGGAATATTGTAGGTACCTGCATTAGAGATTCTGCGATGCTCATGATAATTTTGATGTTGAATATAAACAATTGTAATGAGATCATCATTTATCTATTGAGAGATATAAAAACTGATGGCTAACTATGATGAGCTTCAAAAGAAAGTGAAAAAATATCAAAAAAATATTTCGTCCCGGCTCGGATCATCTATAGAAAAAAATAGTCTTTAAAAGGATGTGGTCATTTTTTTTATATTTTGGTCCTTAGTCTATAGAGTTTCAGCAACTCTCTCTGTATTTTATTCCTTGATCCATGGGGTTAGATCCTCTTTTTTTAGATTTCAGTGATTCTTTCTGTATTTTGGTCCTTCATCCATGGGGTTAGATCCTCTTTTTTTATATTTTATTACTTGATCTACGATCTATTGGGTTAGGTCGTCTCTTTTTGTATTTTGGTGCTTGACCCATATGAGAAAAAGGAGGTTCATCCTTTTCTTATATTCTGTAGTATTGAAACAATGCAAATATAAGCATGATCTATTACATACATGATGCATCCATCCTTATATTCTTTGATTGATGAAGTCAATTTACAATTGTTTTCTGATGAGATATTGTATCACTTCAATTTTTTTTATGTTTATGTATGTCTGGGAGAAAGAGAGTCCACGTACTTATATCAAGATTTTGAATGAGTACTTTGCGATCCTCAATAGATCTAATGGTTACAAATTCGGATCCTTGGCTTCTTCCAGTATTCTTGTCATAAAGTACCTAAAAACATGTTTGGATCCATCTTGGTGATTTGAATGGCATTAGTGGTTAGTTAATGTTGATGAGAATCAAGTCAATATTGAGAGAATATCATCAACAAAAATATAGTTTGTCACTTTCTAACTCTCTGATTGCTCTTTAGTATTTAAATGTCACTTTCTGAAATCTATATAAGTGATATTTATAAAGCTCCCAACTTTCTTAAGTTTACCCTCGCAAGAATAATTCTTATATATAGATATATCGTTATATTTCTATGAGCATCAAATTCCGTCACATTCCACAAGTTTAAGAAATTGCCAGGACAAGCTAATCCTAAGATTTTCTAATTGCTGGACGCTGTTGCTTCTTTTTATTGGTCAACAATTAAACATACTGCGTCTCTTTTTATGCTACTGCCACTTTCTTCAAAAAAAAAAAAAGGTTTCTCTCTTTAGTTCTCTCCATGTTCACTCTTTTCTTTTTTATTTATATTTTTTGATTATTCATGAACATATTTGGCATTGTTATTGTGGTTCTTTCATTTCTTTTTCTTATAGACATTTTTTTCTATGATAGCAAAGATGAATCCTAATGACATATGTAGGCAAAATAGGATGAGGAGAATAAATATTATTGCTCAATGAAAGGATAGGAAATTGAAGAGGAGGGATAATAGTTTGGATAATGATATTGAAAAATATATCATTTCACGTGGCCATATGTATTCCACAATTGGCATTAAAAGATACTTCGATGATCATGCATATGAAGAGATTCCTATCTTGGATCAGACAGGATGGCCGATGAATAATATATCCAGCAGATCCTATCATAATTCTCAAAGTATGATTTCAAGTGCTACGGGTGAAAAAAATATTACACAAAATATTTCTTTTGAAGTAGCTCAAGAAGATGCTGAGTGACTAATGGTTAAAGGTATGTCTTTTATATATAAAAAAAACTATTTATTATGAAAAATTTAGCTTTTAGGTTTTTTTTTTATATGGATGGAATTTGTTATATTGAAGTATGTTATTATCCAAGCATCAGAGTAAGGAAGTGGAGAATCCAATACAATTTCTATGGATCGATTATTTCTTCGTCAGCAAAAAAAAATTCATTATGCTCTCAGAGCTGAAGTACTTCAATATTACCTTTGTCAATAATTTTTTGAACCATATCTTATTTAGGTATTTCAATATTTTTTTGGGTGTAGGAAAATTCAGCAAATCTCTAAATTTAGGATCGCTTGAGCATGAATGCCGATTTTATAGAGCTATAGTCTGATACAAAGAGCGTACATGTAAATCGCGTGATGCAGTTAGCCCTATATATACTTCATATTGTTGTGAGGGAAGGGTGGACCTTCCACTATTGCAGAAAACTCCATCTTTTTTATATTCTTTATTGGATTATAGTGGGAAAAAAGTGCTATAAAATTTCGTGAGAATATAAGAGCGTACAACTCTATCTTTTCATTCACATCTATAAGAGCAAAGATTGATAATCAAATCAATAAGAAACAAAGGCCAAACGTATTTCGGATCAATGGTCAAAATTATCACTGCATGGATTCACTCCTTCTGATTGATGGATAAAAGCCCAAATTTGCTCAATTGTATATTTATGATACTGAGAAAGAAGTTAAAAACCAAATGAAAGTGTTGAACTCAAATGAGGATCCTTCATGTATAGATCAGAAAATTGTAGAAGATTTGATGACAATGTTTGATTGTAAAAACGAAATTGTCCAAGCTTTTAAAGTGGTTAGAGATAGCTTTAAACAATCAGTGTTCTTACCTATTCGGTTAAAATTGTTGGGCAAATGTCAGGGAGATAGCATACAATATAATACTCTTTCATATTCGAAGATAGTTGGTTTGATAGTTGGTGATTTGGATCATGTCGATTGGCAATGCGATATCATTGTTGAACATAAAATAAAAGGTTTAAAGCACACTAGTGACTTGTATCCCAGCTTTATCACTATATAATATTCAATTCTATTTTCATATGGTGAAGATGGTTTCAGAATTGATATTAAGTATAAAAATAGTCAATATAAACATCGGATCAATAAACAATGTGTTATCATGAGAGAATTTTATACTTTTAAATTGCAGTAAAGGATGTGTGAAGGAAAGATATTGATAAGAGAAGGAAGATTATTCCAACAATATATAGTCGATGCTTTTTCATGGGTGGAAGAGGAAAGACTCGATTATATCAGGAAAAATCAAAAGGATCTTCGATTTAAAATTTATAAAGGAATTAAAGATGTGGTTGTAAAAGGTGATGTTGATGGTAATGCTATTAGAAAAAGAACCATATTGCCTTCAAGTTTTATTGAGAGTTCAAGATATATGGTCCAAAACTATCAAGATGCAATCACTATTTACAGATGATATGGACATCTTGATCTATTTATTATATTTATTTATAATGCTCAGTGGCCAGAGATTTAGTCTGCTCTAAGTTTAATTCTTGGACAACGGCCTGAAGATAAATCCGATATTATTAGTAGAGTTTTTAAGATGAAAGTTGATGAGCTAATGCTGGATATCATCAAACGCCAACATTTCAGAAAAAACATCTATAGATATTTTTGATTATATTATACTTGGATGTTAGAGATTAATACATCGTCGTGATATCATGCCCTGATTTTTTTTTACCATCTACAGTTTTGTATATGATAGAATTCTAGAAATGTGGCCTACCTCATGTTCATATATTGCTTTGGTTGGATACTAATCATGCATATATGATGTCGGCCAATATAGACTCTATAATATGCATGGAAATATCTGATAAACATAGTAATATGATTGGATATGAAGTAGTTACAAAATTCATGATGCACAGACCATGTGGTGTTTACAATCCCAGCTTGTCATGTATGTTAAAAGGCCATTGTTTAGAATATTTTTCAAAAAAATTTCAAATGAAGACAATAATCGATGAAAATAATTTTGCCATTTACAAAAGAAGAGATAACGAATGATTTATAGTCAAAAATGAAGTTAAACTTGACAATGGATTTGTTGTTCCCCATAATCTAGATTTGATGATACGCTATCAAGTGCATATTAATATTGAATGATGTAATAAATCTAAAATAATTAAATATCTACTTAAATATATAAATAAAGATGTTGATAGAACAAGAGCAGTAATAATGGAAAATATTTTGGTGGATAATAGTACTAGAAAAAAAAATATGAAGGGGTTGATGAGATCAAAACCTATCTTGATTGTAGGTATCTGTCGGTATATAAAACTATATAGAGATTATTTCAGTTTGATATCTATTTTAGAGAACCTACAGTCGAGCGACTTTCAGTGCATCTTTGTATATGAATACAATTACATATCATGGAAATGAAGCCTTATCATCCATCCTTAATAGAAAAGATATTCAAAAAATAATATTCATAGAATGGTTATGGACCAATAAAATATATGAAGATGCTCACGAGTTAACGTATGTTGAATTTCTTATAAAATAGGTATGGAATCATAAGGATAAAATTTGGATCAGAAGAAAGCAGAAAAGATGGATCAGCAGGATCATTTATGTCCATCCCAGCTCAAATGAGCTATATTATTTGAGAATGCTATTGAATGTGATCAAAGGATCAAAAAATTTTGATGAGATCAAAATCATAAATGGTACTATACATCCAATATTTCAATCTACATGTAATGCACTTGGATTGTTAGGTGATGAGGAAGAATGACATGAAGCATTAGAAAAGCATCTTATTAGATGACATTATTTGAATTGAGATAATTTTTTGTTATATTAATTATTTATTATGAGATTGTCGATCCTAATAAGTTATCGGAGATACATTACAGAATATTTGCTGACGATATCATTCACCAATTACAAGATATGTTAGAGCTATCTAATTTGCAAATACCTGAATAAATATGGTTGAAAAATCATATTTTGTTTGAGTTGGAGAAACTATTCAACAAAAATTATTCTTCTCTTTTTACTATAATCTTCCAATGCATGATAAAATTATAGCAGAAGAAATGGATAATAGATTGTTGAGAGACGAGTTGGATTATGATGTCTACAATCTATAATGGAAACATTCAATATTATTCGAAGGGTTAAATAGAGAACAAAAAATTATTTATGATTATTTTTTGTTTATGGTCATAGAGGAACTGGTAAAAAATATCTTTGGTAAGCAATAGTTTCAAAACTTTGTTCCAAAGAAAATATTGCGCTGGCTGTTACTTCTTCTGGAATAGCTTTACTTTTACTATCTAATGGATGGATGATGCATTCAAGATTTAAGATACTAATTTAAATTGATGAATGCTCCATATATGAGATTAAAACAAGAACCCATCTTGCAAAATTAATAGAATGCACTAAATTAATAGTTTGGGATGAAGCTCCAACAAATCACAGAAATGGTTATGAAGCTCTTGATAGGTCTCTACAAGATATTTTAAATACAAAAAATTCATATACTGAGGAAAAACCACTCGATGGTAGAACTATATTGCTTGAAAGAGATTTTAGATAAATTCTTTCGATCGTTGTTGGAGGAAATAGGAAAAAAATAATAGATGCATTAATATATCGATCATATCTATGGAAGCACCGTAGAATTTATCTCCTAAAAAAAATATGCATCTATTGGATAGCGGTATAAATAAAGAATCTGAAACATCGATGCTTGATTTTAGTAAATAGATTTTGGATCTCGGTGATGGAAAATTGCCTACCATTAAATTAAATGAAGAAGAGAAAGAAAAAAATTAAATAAAAATTTTGGATGATTTGCTTGTAAGGGATAATGAAGACTACAACAAAAGTATTGCTTCTTCAGTATACTCTAATTTTGTAAAAAACTATGATCATGCTGCATATTTGAAAAAGAGAGCTATCATTACACCCACGAATAAAATGGTTGATGAAATCAATATGCATATGCTTTCTTTGGTACCATCAGAATAGAAGATATATTTGAGCTTTGATACAATATGCAAAAAATCGACGGATGCTATCATTGAAGATATTTTTTATCCGGCTGAATTTCTAAACTCCCTAAAATTTAATGGCATCCCACATCATAAATTAAAGTTGAAAATTGGTTGTCCTGTAATGCAATTATGGAATATCAATCAGAGTGTAGGTCTTTGCAATGGCACCGATTAACAGTAATGCATTTAACTTCAAAAATAATCGAGGCAAAAATCATCACAGGTAGCCACATCAATAGCAAGGTTTATATTCCATGTATTATAATGCAAATCACTAAAACAAAATGGCCATTTATTTTTAAGAGACGATAATTTTCAGTAAGATTTTATTATGCTATGACAATTAATAAAAGTCAAAGCTAGACATTAAAGTTAGTTAGATTATACTTGTCGGAACCTGTATTTTCTCAGGGTTAGTTTTATGTGGTGGTTTCACCCGTAATGTGACGTTACGGTCTCAAAATTTTAATCAAGAATGAGTATATTGGTTTTGAAAATTATATAAAGAACATTGTTTACAGAGAATTTTTTTTTAGAACTTCCTTTGGGTGCCTTTACCATTTTAAAGTAATATAAAATGATTTAATTAATCTTCCTCTTCTTACATTCCATTGTATGTGTTTTTAAAGTAGAATAGGAGGAATGGAATATACCTTATTGTCAGACCTATCGCTTGAAAAACGTAACTAAAAAATCAAAGTCAGGCTTGCGAGGATGTGGGATTCCATAAATCCTAATAAAAAAATCAATTGATGAGTGTTGATTGCATTTTGATTGACAAAAAGATTTGTGTTATTCTTTTATTACTTATCCATATTTTTTTTTGTATATATATATATATATATAGATACAGGGAACTTTGATTTAAGCATCAATATGAAGAGAAAATATCGAGCAATTAAAAAATTTGCTTAATGAGAAAAAATTTATTTTTTAAAAAATTTTAATATTACTTTGAACAAAAAAAATTTCAGGGCTACCATCCATAGCTATATTATTTATATCAATTGACGGATAGTTATCGAATAAACTAATGATAATAATGATTCTATTCCCCTCCAAAAATTTAACTTCATTGACTTTGATGAGTTTTTGCCTAGAAATTACCATGATCTTTATCTAACACGTAAACACTGGTTGTAGATAACACCATATTATTATATTTTTTAGTGCATATATATATATTTTGTATCTTTTTTTCAAGATAAAAGAGGTATGATGTGATTATGTTCACCTACTAATTTTGTAGATGCCATTGATCATATTGTTGCCATTGGGGCCCTCGATCAAATACATATGAGGCAAAAATTGATTTACAAAAAGAAATTTGAAGATTGAAAATTTAAGGTCAAAACTAAATGCTCCTTTTTACATATCTTTATTTTTTTTGGTAGAAATTTACATATCTTTATTTAATATGATAAAATATCACAAGACATTCATGGTCATCTTATTTGATTGATAGCATGAAAAATATCTGGATTATATTTTGTGGAAAGGTTGCTGAAGAATTTGACAAAAATATTATATGATAAAGAATGAAAGAATGTGCGGTTATTAGCATCTTGGTTGGTATGACTGTGAGGACATGCAAAGGTATTTCATTTATCTCTATCTTTATATTTAAAAAAAAAACTAATAGATTAATATATTCTTTAATAGAAAGGATGTGCTTATCATCGTCCTCTGCATCCAGAAACTATATAGATCCCCAAATGTCCGAAATTACGGACTATTGAAACTGGTTATGAAGTACAATTTTATAGTATTGCCCTTTATAAATATAGAATTTATATAATAACATCTAGATGTGGCTAAAAAATTCATTTAACAGTCTTGAAATGCCGGTACATTTATGTAATAAAAACAACAAACTATCATCAACCCCTGAGAGGAAGTTATTGTCAATAGAAAAATGATTAAAGAATTGCTTGAACTAGAGCTAGACCAATTTCGGATATAATCCAAAAACTTTTTATGCTCAGATATATTCTTAAGTAAGAAACTTAAATTTATTCAATACCTTTTTAGGACATAAAATTTATATGCAAGGTAAACTTGAAATCAATTGATACCTTTTATGGCTAGTGGTATAAAGTTTGCTTTAATTGTAAATCGATGGTACAAATTTATGATGATACTTTTTGGTGTAATCAATACGGCAAGAATGATCCATCTCCAGTACCATAGTAAAATCATGACCTTTTAAGTTTATTTTGCCTTCTCAATAAATAATTTTTTTTTCATAAAACGAATCTCATAAGATTCTAACATTCGTTGTAAGGTATAAATTAAATACTATCATCCAAGATGATACAGGTGTCATAACTTTTGTTATATTTAAAAAATTAGCTCAGTAGCTAATTGGTATACCATTCATTAATCTTGCATTGGACTCAAGATCTGACAAATTCTCTCTACCACCGGTCATGAAGAAGATTATTGATCACAGTTATATCTTTCAAATCATTTTTGGTTTCTAGAACTTTAATGACAATCCCTTAAATTTTAAAATGACAAAAATTTATGATGAAAATGACTCTGGATCAGTAGATCCTTATCTTAATTCTGATGTTGGATCTCATCGGTTCAAAATCTAGAAGAAGTTGTTTCAACTCCTCACAAAGAAGTTCAAACTGAACTTTTTCAGAAAAATCCTACTACTAAAGCACCATTGCCCATAGCTCGATAACATTTCATATTTTTTTAATTATTATCCTACTACTCTCTAAATAATGAATCAAAAAAAAAATTTATATCCTATTCAGGGATCTATCTTCACCATGAGCCATTAAGAGACATTGTGCAAGGTAATTTATCAACAATCATCACCTCATTATTTTCTTTTTTTTTTTTTTTTTTTAAGTTCAAGGAGATGGCCAACTTCATGATCTAATATTTATATTTTTTTTGTTTTGCAGCTCAAACAAAGGCCATCCAACTTTTAAAGGATAAGAATGTTATCATTTGTTGTAAATATTCATGCACTTTAAAATATTTTATTTAAAATATTTTTAAATATATTTTACTTAAAGTACCATCATGAAGCATGGATTATCTGCTAGTATATATATCAATATAAACAAGCATTTGTATATCCTACTACAAACATTAAATTTCTCTATGAAACAATTTATCTTTTCCAACTAATATTTTTATTAATGAGTTGTTGGAAACAAAATATCCAATAATCATTAGTTCCATTCATTATACATAATTTATTTTTTCATTATATTTAGAGCAATTATGTTAGATTGTACTTCAATTTTTGTGTTTCAAATATATATATATATATAGAGAAAGAGAGAGAGATAGATTGGGTTTCGATTGATCGGATCCTAATCCATATCTGATCATATTCTCCTCCATTGGATCGGTGTGCATATCCAAGTGGGCTTTAAAAGGCTAATGGTGCTGTTTGGGAGCCGTTTGACTGACGTGACTGAGTTTAAAAAAAAAAAACTCATGCTTTGAATGGGACGTGACATAAAGCCACGCACGCCCCTTCCTCCCATCTCTTCTCTCCTCTTGTCTCTTCTCCTCTCCGCATCCTTTCAAAACCCCAAACCCGCACCCTCTCTCTCCAAACCCACACCTCTTTCTCTTCCCTTCGGCAACCCTCCTCATCTCCATGTCTCCATCGAAGCCTCCCCTCCATCGGTGGCCAATGTCCTCACCTCCATGGAACCCCACCGGCCAACGTCGTCGCCTCCATTGAAACTCACCTCACTCGTGGCCACCATCATTGCCTCCATCGAAATCCACCCCACCCACGGCCACCATCCCCATCTGCCGGCCATCATCCTCACCTCCACTAAAACTCACCCTACCTGTGGCCACTGTCGTCGCCTCCATCGAAACCCCCTCCCTCCACCCATGGCCACCATCCTCATCTCCACAGACAGCCCCCCTCCATCCGCGGCCACCATCCTCATCTCCACCGACAGCCCCCCTCCACCTGCGACCACCATCCTCATCTCCACCGATAGCCCCCCTCCACCAGCGGCCACCCTCTCTTGTTCTCTCTCTTGGGCCACCGCCATTATCCCCTCCGACCCCCCCTTCCGTCGGTCAATCTCCTCCCAAACCCCCAACCCTCTGTCCTTCCCTCCCCTCCCTCCAAACTCTCTACCAGCCCTCACTGCAAGAATATTGAATATTACCGATGGTATTAGTGATAGAAAAAAAATTATCGCTAATAATACCTTTTAGCCATCACAAAATCGATCAAAAATCTTACCATCACTAATATTATTAGCAACGACAAAAGCCATTGCTATAAGTATTTAAATTTTTTAAATTTTTTTATAATATTTAAATATAAAATAATTAGTAGTGATAGTGACTTTGGATTATTAGCGATGAAAATATTACCGTTGCTAATAATTTTTTTTAAAAAAATTGAATAATAATTTTAAAAAATATTTTTTTTTAAAAAATTATTGATTATAAAATTAGCGATGGAGATGCATTTCTATGACTAATAATTCAAAAAATAATTTAGGTTCAAATCAAATCCAATTCGAATTCGATTCGAATCCAATTCGAAATCCTATCAAACATAATTTAATTAGACTTTGAATTCAAGTCTTACTTGGATTATAAAATCTAATTAGTCTTAAATTAAATTAAAATTAATTAAATTAAAATTGATTTAAATCAATTAGAAAAAAGTAATTTTCAATTTAGATTTGATATAAATCTAATTTGAATCCGATTCGAATCTAATTTGAAATCCTATCAAACATAATTCAATTAGACTTTAAATTTAAGTCCTAATTGAATTATAAAATCTAATTATTTTTAAATTAAATCAAATCAAATTTAATTTAATTTAATTTAAACTAACTAAAAAAATAATTTTTAATTTGAATTCAATTTGAATCTGATTCGAATCCAATTCAAAATCCTATCAAATCTAATTCAATTAGACTTTGAATCTAAGTCTTACTTAGATTATAAAATTTAATTAATCTTAAATTAAGATAATATTATTTAAATTAAATTAAATTTTATTAATTAAAAAATAATTTTTAATTTGGATCCAATTCAAATTCAATTCGAAATCGTGTCAATCCTAATTCAATTAGACTTTGAATCTAATTCATACTTAAATTATAAATATAATTATCTTTAAATTAAATTAAATTAAATTAAATTTTATTTAAATTAATTAAAAAATAATAATTTTTAATTTAAATTTAATTCAAATCCGATTCAAATTTGATTCAAAATTCTGTCAAACCTAATTCAATTAAGCTTTGAATTCAAGTCTTAATTGGATTGTAAAACTTAATTATCCTCAAATTAAATCAAATTTAATAAAATTTAATCTAATTTAAATTAATTAAAAGAAAATAATTTTTAATTTAGATTCAATTCGAATCCAATTTGAATCCGATTCGAATCTAATTCGAAATCCTATCAAACCTAATTCAATTAGACTTTGAGTCTAAGTTCTACTTAGATTATAAAATTTAATTAATCTTAAATTAAGTCAAATCTACTTAAATTAAATTTAAAATAATTAAAATTTGATCTATAATTCAATTCGAATCTGTTGGGTATAAAATACCCACAGCCGAAGTCCTCAGCAGAATCGGCTCCAGGAGGGCTCCGACCGGACTCCTACGGGAGCCGGGCTCCGCCTACGACTCCAACCCGAAGGGGGACCCCGCCCGGACTCCTACGGGAGCTGGGCTCCATCCTCAACATCAACTGCCGGTAAGCCTTGTCCGGACTCCTACGGGAGCCGGACTTCGCCTTTGACTTTAACTACAGGAAGACTCCGCCCGGACTCCTACAGGAGCCGGGCTTCGTCCTCGACTCCAACGGCTGCAGACAGACTTCGTCCGGACTCCTACGGGAGCCGGACTCCGCCGACAACTTCAACCGCAAGTAGACTCCGCCCGAACTCCTACGGGAGCCGGGCTCCGTCCTCAACATCAACTGCCGGTAAGCCTTGTCCGGACTCCTACGAGAGTCGAACTTCGCCTTTGACTTTAATTGCAGGAAGACTCCGCCCGGACTCCTACAGGAGCCGGGCTTCGTCCTCGACTCCAATGGCTGCAGACAGACTTTGTCCGGACTCCTACGGGAGCCGGACTCCGCCGACAACTTCAACCGCAAGTAGACTCCGCTCGGACTCCTACGGGAGCCGGGTTCCGCCCGCGACTTCAACTCTGAGAGGACTCCGCCCGGACTCCAACGGGAGTCGAGCTCCATCGCCAACTTCAACTACAGAAGGACTCCGCCCGAACTTCTACGGGAGCCGGACTCCGTCCGCCACATCAACTCTGAGAGGACTCCGCCCGGTCTCCTACGGGAGCCGAGTTCCGTCCTCGACACCAACGGCTGCAGACAGACTTCGTCCGGACTCCTACGGGAGCCGGACTTCGCCTCCGATGCCAATTGCAAGTGAACTGCGTCCGGACTCCTACGGGAGCCGGACTTCGTCCCCGACTTCTACTGCAAGCAGACTTCATCCGGACTCCTATGGGAGCCGGACTTCGTCCTCAACTCCGATTGCAGGTAGACTTCGTCCGGACTTCTACGGGTGCCGGACCTCGCTACCGACTCCAACCAAGCTCCGACTGACAAGTCTGGACCTCCTGGCGGGCCACAATAACGGACAACACTGCTCCACTCCCTGCGGCGGACCCTACGCGACCCCATTACTCCCTGACAGGCTGTACTAACGGCCATGATTCTGCTCCACTCCCTGCGGTGGATCCCGTGCGATTCCACCACCCCCAGATGAGTCACGACAGCGGACGCTGCTCCACTCCCCGTAACTGATCCCGCGTGGCAAGCCACGGCAATAGCCACGACCCCGCTCCACTACTCTCCGCAATAAATTCCTCCTGACTCTGGGCGGCCCACTACCAGACGGTTACAGGCATCGCTATCAATCTGTTGCCCTCTCCGTCTATAAAAGGGAAACTCCAGATACGTTATTCGATAAGCTTTCATCTTTCATCTAAAAACTCTGCTAAATTCTCCGTTTGAGCACTCCATTCTTGTTGAGGCAGAGAACTGACTTGAGCGTCGGAGGGTCTTGCCGGAGCAACCCCACCTCCGATTTAGACTTCCTTTGCAGGTCCCGATGGCGACTGTGACTTTCTCGACTCCAGCTTCTCCGGCGCAAGCAGATTTTTGCACCAACAGAATCTAATTCGAATTCAATTTCAATCTAATTCAAAATCTTATCAAATCTAATTCAATTAGACTTTGAATCTAAGTTCTACTAGAATTATAAAATCTAATTAACCTTAAATTAAGTTAAATCTAATAAAATTAAATCTGATTTAAATCAATTAGGACTAGATCTATGATTCAATTTGAATCTAATTTGAATCTAATTCGAAATTCTGTCAAACCTAATTTAATTAGGCTTTGAATTTAAGTTTTATTTAGATTATAAAATTTAATTAATCTCAAATTAAGTTAAATTTACTTAAATTAAATTAAATTTAAATTAATTAAAAAAATAATTTTTAATTTAGGTTCAATTAGAATCTAATTCGAATTCGATTCGAATCTAATTCAAAATTTTATCAATCTTAATTCAATTAAAATTTGAATTTAAGTCCTACTTGAATTATAAAATTTAATTATCTTTAAATTAAGTCAAATCTAATTAAATTTAATTTGATTTAAATTAATTAAGAGAAAATAACTTTCAATTTGGGTTCAATTCGAATCTAATTCGAATCCAATTCGAATACAATTCAAAATTTGATTAAACCTAATTCAATTAAGCTTTGAATCTAAGTCTTACTTGAAATATTAAAATTTAATTAATCTCAAATTAAGTTAAATCTAATTAAATTAAATCTAATTTAAATCAATTAAGATTTGATCCATAAATTAATTAAGTCTAAAAATTTAATAATAATTTTTACCCACCCATAAAACAATCAAAGAGAAAAAAAATTTAATATTAAAATTTAATATTTAAGATAAATTTAATAGTATTGGAGACGACATTAGCGATGGAATAATATGCTGTCACTAATAATTTTGAAAAAAAATATTATTTTAAAATTTTAAAAAAATTAATATTTTAAAATATTTAATAGTATTAATGATGGTGGATGGATATTAGTGATGGTACAAAAAATACCATCCTCTAGCACATAAAATGGAGGTGTACCAATCGTATTACCGACGGTCGCCATTGCCGTCGGTAATAGTCCGGCTAAAGAACACCCCCAGTCTGTCAGAAAAAAAAATTCGCACTCGTTCTCCTCCTTTCCGTGAAGCCCCTCTCGTTCTCTTCCTTTCTGGCTTTTCCCCACCTCGCTGGTGCCTTCTCCTGACCGACGGCAATGCCCCTCCCTTGTGCATCCTTCCTGACATTCCTCGCTCCCCGTGCATCCTCCTTTCCGACATCCCAACCTCATTTGTGCCTCTGACACTGCGGCCCCGAGCCCACCACCCCGGCCCCACCTCACCTGTTGCTGCCCCAATCCTGTTGGTGCCTCCTACATCATGGCCACGAGCCAGCCGCCCTGACCACGGCTGCCTCGACCTCGTTGGCACCTCCTACGTCATGGCCCCGAGCTAGCCGCCCTAGCCCCACCTCGTCTGCCCCGGCCTCGACCCCACCAGTACCTCGTATGCCATGGTCTTGAGCCTGTTGCTCGGGCTCTGCCTCGCCTATAACCGCCCCGATCTTGTCGATGCCTCCTATGCTGTAGCCCAGAGCCAGCCGTCCCGACCCCACCTCACTCGCGGCTGCCTTGACCCCACTGATCAGACCCTACTGGCCCTGCCCCATCGACCTCCCTGTGGCCCCATCCTCGTCGGCCTGACCATGCAGCCTCTGCCCTGCCGCCCCAACCCTGCAGTTAGGGCTGGAACTGGACCGGGCCGGGCCGG
Organism: Elaeis guineensis; assembly: GCF_000442705.2. NCBI lineage: Eukaryota > Viridiplantae > Streptophyta > Magnoliopsida > Arecales > Arecaceae > Elaeis > Elaeis guineensis. The sequence goes on from NC_025996.2 coordinate 45,399,859, forward strand.
GCCATATCCCTACCCGAGCTTGGCTCGAAAAAATTTTTCAAGCTCCGGACTGGGCTTAGGCCTGATTAATTTAAGAAAAAGCCATCCCGAGCTTAGGCTCGAGCCCGATTGGGCCAACCCGAGAGGCAGAGCGGCTACGTCAGGCTCTCCACTCTTGTCTTGGATCACCTGGATGGTGGGCGGCGTTGCAGTCGGCAATCATCCGGATGCAACTCTATTTGAAGAGGAAGCAGGAGGCTTGAGGGATGTCGGTGGAAGGGTAGTGGAGGCCTTGGTAGGGCTCGAGGTCGTCGCGGCAGTTCTTGGTGATGACCTCACCATGCTCATCCTCGTAGAACCTGTAGACCATGATGCGGTCGTAGCCGATAAGCTCGCGGATGAGGTCAATGATGGTGTCATAGAGGAGTTTGATGTCACTACCGAGGAGGAATTGAAGGCCCAAGATTGCCCATACGGCGAGCTTTTGGGACTAGACGGCGCCAGCAATGGAGAGGGTAGGGTCCTCGCTGTGTGTGGGCTCGATGTCGATGCTGACTCCGACATCAATCCCATGAAGCATGTGTAGAATGGTTTGCGGGACAGGCGAGAGTGGATAGAGAGGGGGTTGAGCAGGGTGATCTCATGGATGGAGGCAGCATGGTCGAGGAGGAGGGTAGAGGAGGGGGTGAAGAGGGAGAGAACATCAAAGCCGAGGGCGAGGCGACGGTGAGGGGAGGAAGGGTCGAGGGAGGGGACAGAGTGGGGGTGGCCAAGGAGGTTGATGGCATTCTCGAAGAAGGCAAGCAAGTGGAGTCGCATAAGGAACTGGACTTCAGGCCCGAGCGATTGAGGAGGGTGATCTCACAGGCAAAGGTGGCACAGTCGAGGAAGAGGGTGGAGGGGGTGAAAAGGGAGCGGATGTCGGAGCCAAGGGCGAGGCGGTGATGAGGGGAGGAAAGGTCAAGGGAGGGGATGGAGTAGGGTAGGTCGAGGAGGTTTCGGGAGTTCTCGAAGCAGGCAAGTAGGTACTGGCAGAGCGGAAGGAACAGGACTTCAGGCCTGGGCCTAATCGGGTTGGACTTTGGATCGGGGCCCATTTCAGGCCAAACATATACCCGAATCCGGCTCAAACTATAAATGGGCTCTATAATTGGGCCCAAGCTCAGTCTGAACTGCTTTGGGCCAAGCCCGAAGCCTAGCCCAAAGTCGGGCCGACCCGATGGGCCTCGGGTTGGCTCGAGCCTAGTTCCAGCCCTACCTGCGGCCCCTACCCCATGGCCCCATCCTTATGCTAGCACACCTACTATTATGAGTATTAGCGATGATATTAGCGATGGCTAGTATTGTCTTATGGTTAAAAGTGCAGAAAAACTTGCAATGCCTTATTTTCTAATGTCTATACTCTTATGGTTGTCTTTTATTTTTTCTAATGATGATCTAAACTAAATAAATATTGAAGGGACTGGCTTATTTTTTTTTTCCCATATGATGTCTTAAAGCTGATGAGTGCTGATGGATTTTGAGTTGCTATATTCTTATGGTTGCCTTCTTATTGTTTCTGATGATGATCTAAATTAAATAGATATTAAAGAAATTGGCCTCTTTTTCTTCTATCCATATGATGTCTTAAAGCTGATAGATGTCGATGGATTTTGCTTGCTATAATCTTATGGTTGCCTTCTTATTTTTTCTGATGGTGATTTAAACTTAATTAATGGATATTGAAGGGAATGGCTCCACGATTGCTATGGACTTTTTTTTTGTTCCCGTATGATGTCTAAAATCTGATGGGTGTCGATTGATTTTGCTTACTATATTTTTATGATTGTCTTCTTATTTTCTCTGATGATGATTCAAACTTAATTAATAGATATTGAAGAGAATGGCTTCATAGATTGCTATGAGCTCTTTTTTTTATTCCCATATGATATCTAAAACTTGATGGGTGCCGATGGATTTTGCTTACCATTTTCGAAGACAATAGAAGATTTTATGCAATGAGAATTGGTCTCTTCTTCTACATGTTTGGAGTTTTACATCTTTTTTTCTTCCTTTAAGAGGTCTTTAGCCCTGGAGCAGCAACTTGCTGGTACACTATGACTGGAACTTGTCTTCCCTTAAACATCCTCCATAGATAGTAATTTCTTTGGAATCCTACAAGTCTAGGAAGTCATGGACTGGGGATCCACTTGTCTAAAAATCTATTTATTTTTAGAAGATCAACTTGATGCCTCTAATAATGTTGTCCTTAATCTGCGATAGATGATGCACCGCAATAGATCTATCTCTAGACTCATCAATTGATGTCGATTCTTCATCAAAGAGATCAGATATTATGTAAGATTGTTAGTTAGCATCTGTAACGTATCAGTAGAAAAATAATTATCATCTAGCAATATATGATAATATGTTGGTCTGTATAGTTATAAAGATAGAAGTCAAACTCCATCAGATGATAAATACTTGTGACAAGTTGTCTTTCATTGAAGAAGAACTACTTGTAGAAACTAGGATGCTCGAAAGAAAACTGAAATTGTATATCATCAAGATCTAGACAAAAATATCCTATTGATGCAGTTAGGTATCTTTTTTCTGATTTATGTTTCAGACTAATATTGCTCATTTTTTCTTTAGTCATAAATTATGCACGTTACTTTTATGAATGTGGTACAAAGTTAAGATATCATATTACACAGTTAAATAAATATGATGCATAGTTATTTTATTTTGGTACATAGTTAATATAATATGATATATAATTATTTTTATTTATAGAGATTATAGATCATATCTTTCTGAGGTCGGAGCCATCACAGTCGAGGAGGGAGCTCTAAAGAAGAGAGCTCTCATGCAGCTAGCTCACATGGTTCTGCGGTACACATGCCATATGGTAAATTCTAATACTTTTATTATTTTTTTATATTATTTATCTTTTATTATCTAATATAACATTCTTTATGATGTCTTGATACTCTCAGATTTGGATGATAGGGGGTCACCAGTGACTCCACAATCACACGCAGCAGCGACCGACTCTCAGACATAGAGATATGGTAGAGGACTCGCCTAGCTCGCAACACCTCCAATTTAGTTGGAGGATAGAGAGCTCATCCATATTCAGAGCCGCTTGTAAGTACTATATCTTTATTGAATATATTTAAAATTTAGTTATTGTAGAGTCTAACATTTATTGATCAAAATTAATTTTGCAGCATATTTAAAGAGAGTTTCATACGTCATGTGGTTACTGGGATCATCCGGAGATTGGTGTCGGGGCCGATGGGCACGTTCTCCAGTTGGTCGTCAGGGGCACGTGATGTAGCCTAGAAGATATTTCGGATAAATCAAAAGTGTTTAATTTAATAATTCATGATAGATTTGTATTCTATTTATTAATACATGCTTGCTTCTACTTACAGGACTACTGTCGATTCTTATCTTCTCAGGATGAGGAGACTGGCTGTCCAATCTTCAAGCAAGTGGCCATACATAGGTTTCAAGCTGGACTACATATCCTACGACAATCTGCCATCACATATTTTGGTTCTCAGTCACCATCGGACTGAAAGTCCTACAGGGATCACTGGATGCAGACGAATGTATAGGAGGTCCTCTGCGACCAGTAGAGCAGTGAGGAGTACGTCGATAGGCGGCAAAGGACCCGACGAATCGGATCGTCCAGTAGGATCCGAGTTACACGAGTGGCTTCATCGGCATACATGTTGTGACCGACAGACTGATAAAAAATCTATACCAAAACTCTTTACTAGAACTATAAAAATTGTATATGCATGCTTTAATTAATTTAATTTTATTATTTACTTATTATAGACATGACAGCTGAGTCATCCACTAGACCAACTGTAGTTGTGGCGGGCCACACACCAGTCTAAGAGGACTAGTGACTATTTAGATTCTACGCCATGACAGATCATGGTAAGAACTTCAAATTTTATTTATTAATTAAGTTGTTACAGGATCTGATTTTTATATTAGAACTGATATATTTCTAAACTGTGCAGATGTGTTATGGTGCGTACATTACTGAGAGGTATGGTGATGACCCATCTTCTAGCCCTCCCTTGACCTTGAGGGATGGCTCAGCACGATTGAGGGGTGAGTAGGAGCCAAATCAAAAGATTTGCCCACAGCTTTGACCCTCTACCGACTTGATATCCTTCAGCATCCTCACAGGCCTCGACATTCCAGACCTAGAGTGATGTGCACATGAAGAAAATCATGTAGAGACTTCTGAGCCAGCGATCTTAGAGCCTCCTAAATGCTATCCATGATATGGTCGTGGAGCTTCTTCGAGACCCGCAACTGTGCGATCGGCTGGGCTCGTCATCTCAGCCATCACATCAAATAATTATATTACTAAATTTTTTTACTTATTTTAAATTTTCATATTTAGAAAGTTCATATATTTAGGTTTAAGTTTGAAAAAGAGATCTAGGGGTTAAAAATTCTATTTAACTATCCAATCAATGGATCGGAGGTGTCTATAGCTCCATATCATCGAATAAAATATATAAGAATAATCTATTGAAGAATCGGAGGAGTGTATCGAAAGATACATCTTCATATCAAAATTTTTTAATATTATTTTATTTTTTTTATTACAGACTGCTGGGATATCCAGCTCTCATCCATCAGTTGCTGGAGAGAAGCAAGAGAAGGAGGAGGCAGACGATGATGAGGATCAGATCTAAATTTTTTTTGATATATTATATTTTTTGATATTGCTTGTAAAAAAAATTATATAATTTATATTTTTGATATAATATAATTAGTTTTTAATTTTTGATTATCATATTATCTTTGAATTTTAATTATAACAGATATTAGGAACCCTAATTCATTGTGATTAATTAAAATATATTTAAAAAAATTATTATTATTAATTTTTAGAAAAAATAAAATTAATTATTAACGATAATATTAGTGATAATAATATCATCACTAATATTTTTTAAAATTTTTTTATTTAATTTGAAAATTAAAAAAATCAGAGACGGTATTATTGATCGTTAATAATTATTTTAGTGATGGCATTAGCCATGAATATGTCGTTGCTAATAGTTTTTTAATTTTTTTTTAAAAATTTAATTTAAAATTTTAAAAATAATTAGCGACATAATTTTTTTCATTGCTAAAGCCATCGTTTATAGCCTTATCAGTGATGGCTAGGATTTTTATCGCTAATAAAGATATTTAGCGATCATATTTTTTCAGATTGACTGTTACGATAGAATTAGTAACGGTGAGGTTATTAGTGATGATAAATAGACTATTAACGATGGCAACTAGCCATCGCTAATAGTCTGATTTTATGTAGTGGGCCTCCTCTTCCCCTAAATCCCCCACCTATCCTCCTCCTCTCCCCCCAAACCCCCACCCGTCGGCCCTCTTCGTCTCCTCCCAAAGCTACCCGTCGTCCCTCCTCTCCTCCCCAAAACCCCACCTTTCGGCATTGTCCTCTTTCGTAGCCACCCCATTGCCACCACTCCCTTATTGCTGGCTCATTTTGGAGGGTTCAGGAGTTCCCCAACCACAACGGCAATCGACTTCCGATAAAAGTATTATTATATAAACTTTATTTTATATTAGTAGATTACATAATCTAGATATTTTAATTTGGCTAGCAGCTGGTGTTAAGACCATGCATATACCAACTGTGTACAATTCTTTATCGCAATACTGTCTATTTTAATCCCTTTATTCACTGCTATACGAAATTAGTTTGGAAAGACATGAAGGTGTTAGTTGGTATATTGCCAAAGATCATACTTGTGTATTAATAGAAACACAAACACAGTCACATGCATACACAAAACACACACAGACATACATAATAAAATTGAGATAATCATCAAATAGATGGAATTAGTATATGTGTCATCACCTAATATAAATATAATGCTAAAAAATTAGGAGAACATAACACCTGCTTGTCAAAGTTATTTGCCGTTAGACACCTGGACCTTATACACTTAGCATTTAACATGTCCTTTACACCCTTGCATCAGTATTTTGCTCACGGATATTATCATAATATCATATCACAGTCAATTTGTTTTGGTAAGGAGATGATGTAATGCATAAGTTATGAATTCTTTGTCACCTCTGATGATATTTGATTGATAACCTCACCATACATTACAACTGGCCCTTGTGAAATAATTTAAAAATGCATTATAAATTTTATTATTTTATTCTTTGTTTGCAAGAACATGCCAGTGAAATTTATAGTAAAATGGGATTCTTAGAAATTCTTGAAATGCACCCTTGTAGCATATATGTAGCAATGATGGTGCCTTTTATATGTAAATTTTGCTTAGTAGATCTATGTGAAGATGTGATAGTATCATCATAGATTTTTATTAGAGTGAAGTATTACCTCTTTTGTAGGTAGATTTTTAATTCATTAATATATTGTTCGTTAATATATTTATTTTTTGTGGCAAATAACTCATAACTGATTTCTATTGGCTTTGCAGATGATTCGTTCGAAGTTCTCAAGGAGTTGGGAGAGGAGCTCTCAAGTTTCGAGAAAGCAAAAGAGAGCTCTCCCCCGATTGATAAATTATCACTGCTATTTACGGTGCTATGTGGACTTCATCAGGGGCATCCGAGAGCTATTGATGGATGTCCATAGAAGATTGATACAGTAGACACTCTTCCACTATATGCTCGACATCCCAGTCATCACACAAGAGCGGGCAGTTATAGATCAATTCCTCCACTGCTGGGATGAGAGCAGGAGGAAATTTTATTTAGGAGGGTAGATGTTGATCTTTCGTGCTGAGGATGTCACCCTTATTTTGGGGCTACCTCTAAATGGGGTGGCTCTTCATTTTGTTGACTACCCACAACAGGATGCTAGATAAATATAATAATGATTTGAACAACCAGTATCTTTACATTATATATATTAGAGACATGATTTTTTTTTTGAAATAACTTAATGTGCCAAATTAGATAATTATAAGTGTGAAATAATTTTGTGCCAAGTTAGATAATTATAAGCATGAAATAATTTTTTGTGTTGAAAGTTTGTTTCACGCTGAATCAAAACTGTGCCAAGTAATGCACCATGCCATCTAATGGTCCATGCCAAACATGACTCATGCCAAGTACTGGACCGTGCCAACTAATGCAGTTTGCCTCTTATAAAGTTATAAAAAAATATATTTCTAATTTTGAGTCCCATATGTACTAACACACATCCGTTCCAACTAATCCAAGGTATCATTTGTTTGTTTTATTGATTGTGAGCATGAAAAATTTTGTAGGCCTGATTGCACCATCTACATCATACATTTTATAAAGAGTCTGATGACAGCGGGGGCAGATCATAATTATCGAAGCTCGTGTACCGGAGTTACGTGTCAAATATACTGCACAGGTGATCGTGAAGGATCACAAGGCGAGATCATCATTATTTATTTTGTGCTATCTTTGTGTCCATATGTGTTGGCTCCACTCTTTATGTACTTTTTTTTTGGTATTTTGCCTGCAAATTTGTAAGTATTGTGAATCTCTTGTGAATAAAGGTTGATATCATGTTTATTGACATATTCGATAACTGCTCAAAGATGGTGTGAGTATTTTTTTCTACATTATTTTGTGTTTAGATTTATGACTGGTCAATTCGTGCTTGTTCATACAGGTTTGGCTTTAGTTGTGCATTTGGGATCTTATTTGTCCTAATGGCTTTTGTTGTACAGGGGGTAAACACATTGATGATTATGAATTTTAGATATTTAATCTATGGGTTGTGTTATAATTTTTTTTTGGAACTCAATGGTGCAGGATAAACACAAAAAGACCCAGAAATAAATACAAACGTCGTGTAATAAACACAAACTGCATAAAATAAAAAGAAACTCTGTTGAAATAAGCATAAACTTTGTAGAATAAATACAAACTTTAGATCCATAAGTTGGATGATCCAAGGATCCTCCCAAGATAAACACAAAGAGAGTAGGATAAACTCTAACTTTTACTGTAATAAATACAAACCATAGTAGGATAAACAGAAATAATAAAAAATAAACACAAAGAGGTGTAGAATAAATACAAACTACAACAGATTGCTCTTTGCCCTTTATGAACCCATTGGGTAGTTTGTGTTTATTTTGCAGTAGATTCACAAGGGGCAGAGAGTAACCTGTGACAGTTTGTGTTTATTCTACACCCGTTTGTATTTATTATTTGGTGTTTCTATTTATCCTAGTATCTTTTATGTTTATTTCAGTTGGACTTAGTATTTATTCTTCTCTCTTAGTGTTTATACTAAGAGTACCCTTGGATCACCCAACTTGTAGACCTCGAGTTTGTGTTTATTCTATGATGTTTGTATTTATTTCAGTAGAGATTCTGTTTATTATACATGATTTGTGTTTATTATACAATGTTTGTGTTTATTCCTGGGTAGTTTATGTTTATCCTGCAGTAGGTTCATAAGGGGTAGAGAGCAATCTGTGGTAGTTTGTGTTTATTCATCATCAGCTTGTGCTTATTATTTGATATTTCTATTTATCCTATTATGTTTTATATTTATTTCAGCTGGACTTAATGTTTATCATCCTCTCTTTGTGTTTATACTGGGAGGACTCTTGGATCATCCAACTTATGGATCCTAATTTTGTATTTATTCTGCGATATTTGTGTTTATTTTAGTAGAGTTTCTGCTTATTATATGAGATTTGTATTTATTATCCAGCATTTGTATTTATTCTTGGGTAGTTTGTGAAGGGAAAGAAAGCCTGTTTCTCACGGATAATCAGGATTGTATCTAAAAATTTTATATATATCTAACCGATATGTCTTAAATTTATCGCAAGCGCACGGTGTGCAATGTAGCACGTCCGACGAGTACGAGTCGATCCCACGAGGAATTGGATTTTGAATTGTATTTAAATACTTGCTCAGGCGAGCTTTAGAGAAAAAGGGAAGAGATTGTTTGTTGAATTATGAACTACCAAAGCAATAAACTAATTAATTATAAAGATAAATTATCTAAAAGATCTAGGGCTCTTGAATCCACTAGACCAATGAATTAGAGAGCCTTCCTATGATTTCTCTTATAATGTCCCTTGATCAAGGTGTAGAATATGAACAAGCATGGGTCATGAAGAGATTTAACTCAACTATGATCCATCAAACATTTTGTTCTCACCCTAATTAAGAGACCCTTCCTTTCTTCACTTCTCTTGTATTATCCAAGTATAGGCTATGAAGAGATTCTGACCCAACTATAACCCATCAAGATTTTCACATGAAAAGAGAAGAAATGATTTAGAAAATTATGATCCTTCTATCAATCATCCCCTCTTACACCAAATCAAGCATAGACTATGAAGGGATTATGACCCAACGATAGCCCATCAAGTCTCTTGACGAGAGAGATGAAGAGAGAAGGATTCTAAAAATTTAAAAGCTCGAAAAGAGAAATTGAATAGAGCAGACTTCTATCCATGATCTAGCTTCATCGCAAACCCCAGAGGGATTACTTAGCCAGACATAGTTGATTTGAAGTCAAAAATAAAATAACGACTAATTCTACTTACTGGAATTGAACTTGCAAACATTAAAAATTACAGAATTAAAAGATGTAGAAATTTAAACTATCCTATTGCAGAAATTAAAATTGTAAAAATTAAATAGAAAAAAAATAACTAATTTATTTCAGAAAAAAAAATCTGATACAAAAATTTTTAACTCCTAAGTCATTAACAAGGCTTGGAGTTTGAACAGAAAATAAAATCTCTTACAGAATCAGACTTCTCTCCTTCTCTTGGCTTGGGATCAACCTTCCCCTGGCTGACTCTCCTTCTCGTGTGTTGGAAGGGTGGAAGAAAGTGAGAACAAGGTGGCTAAAAAATTTTAAAAGTGGGTATGTCTGCCTGTCACACAGACCCCCTACAAGAATTATGGAGTGGAGAGAGATATTATGAATGGAGGCATTAGGCTTTATTTATAGATGTAGGCAGGGAGGAGGATTTTATATTTTTCGATGTGGGACTAAAAAGAGAAGATAGATGAATGGTTAGGATTTAATTTGGAAAGTATGGATAGATGGATAGGCAGTTGGTTAAATAGAAAATATAGAAGTGGTTGCTTTATTTTAAAATTTTAAAAATCTCTCTCTTCGTTGCAGTTAGCGACCCAAACGAAGTCAAATCTAAAAAATTCGTGTACGCCGCCTCCTGTTGCTGAATTTGAATTTCCTCTGTATTCTCGCGCCATCAAGATTAGCTTTCGTGTACATGCAAGTCCAAGTTCTATCTCACGCTCGCGTGCCAAAGCTCACCCAACGTCTCCTCTTAAGCCCATTTGAATCCAAACTGTTTGTTTCACAAACCCCACAGATGTCCTATTTTGATTTGAATCCCATGCATCCCGCCAAAGCCTGAGCCATGTGAAAATTACTGTAGCATTTCACGGCTTATAACTTTCTTATGGACCAAATGGTCCATGGTGGACCACCAACTTGCATATTAGATCGGATTATCTTTCGGCTTTGAATTTAAATCCATTTTAACTCCATTTTTAGTCTCGTTTGATCCCTCTAAGCCTGTAGATCGGGCTCTTCATGTTGGTGCAGCTCTTTTCTGTAAAATATATGAAAAAGTATCAATTTTAAAAGAATAAAGATATTTGATGCATAAATTAATACTTCTATGGATAAATTTATACACCTATCACACCTCCCAACTTATTTATTGCTAGTCCCTTAGCAATGCAATATATAATATTTTTTTATTTTTTATTTTTTTTTATTTTTTTTTTAAATTTAAGATCATCTTTGACAAAAATAGATCTAGAATTGAAAGTAAAAGAGTTAAGCAAGTATTACTAATTAAATATTGAGCTTTAAAAGTAAATTTCATAGTTAGTACAATTAGAAACTTCCTTAGAATACATTGAAAGGTCTACAGCACTTGTGTTTGTGATGACCAACTTAGCATTTCAGTGCTGGCTTGTAAAGGACAAATGTATCTTCTCTTATCACCTTATTTTGGTTAATTTTCTATACACTCCCAAATAAACTTAAGGTAGCTTTCACACTGCCTTTTTTTTTTTTTTTTTGCTGAGCATCCTGGCCTTCCCTTCACTGTTTGACGCGAACCTTCACACTTGACTTAGGTGCAGAGATCCGGTTACTAAGCTTAGGGCAATCCACATATACTCTGTATTTTTATTTTAGGCAGGCAGCTCTTTCCTCAAATTCAATTTTTTTTTTTTTGATTGGAGTGTATATCAATTACCAAATTTAAGTGATAATTGAGTCCTCAGTCGGCCTCACAACCAGCACCTATTTGTCTTGTCAGTGTGCATGTGTAATTAGAAGTGCTAATAGCCTTTAGGTGATCTAAGTAAGTTACTAAAAGTCTACCCACTAATCTACTTCTTAACTCGTTATAGTCATTAGCAAATACTTTCTAACTCTTATTATTATTATTATATATATATATATATATTTTTTTTAATCTATTTTGCTGAAGATTTTTTTTTTTCATTCCCCAACTTAAATATCATTAATTCTAATGAAGGAAGAAACACACTGAATGTAAGAAAAAGAAAGATGTCACCTGATTATGTGTTCTTTGTTGAAGGTGATCTGGTGCGATGTCAGTCTGAAAGTCCGAAGCCTGAAGACTGATATCTCTATTTATTCAATAGAAAAGATATTAGTTGAAAAAAAAATTTGGGTTGCCTCCCAGAAGCGCTAAGTTTAATGTCTTCAGCCAGATAAAATATTTCAAGCAATTTAATCATGATAAATTGGCTCATAGAGAACCATGGCTTCGTCAATAGATTCTTTGGGTAGTTCCAAGAATGGTTTCAATCTTTGACCATTAACTTTAAACACAGCACCATTACTTGGATTTTTAATTTCTATAGCTCCATGTGGGAAGACTTCTTTAACTAAGAAAGGTCCTGTCCATCTAGACCTAAGCTTTCCAGGAAATAAGTGTAATCTAGAATTATACAAAAGAACTTTTTATCCAGGAGTAAATGATTTTCTCATAATTGCCTGATCATGAAATACTTTGGTTCGCTCTTTGTACACTTTAGCATTCTCGTAAGCTTCATTTCTAAGTTCTTCTAATTCATTAATTTGAAGCTTTCTATGATTTCCAGCTACGTCCAAATCCATATTTAAATTTTTAATAGTCCACATGGCTTTATGCTCTAGCTCAACAGGCAAGTGACAAGATTTTCCAAATGCAATCCTATAGGGAGACATTCCTAAATTGATCTTGAAGGCGGTTCGATATGCCCATAGTGTATCAACTAATTTCAAGGACCAATCCTTTCTATTGGTATTAACAGTTTTCTCCAAGATTTGTTTGATCTGTTTGTTGGACACTTCTACTTGTCCACTAGTCTGAGGGTGATAAGGTGTGGCCAACTTGTGAGTGACATTATATTTTTTCATTAATGTGGCAAAGGGTCGGTTACAAAAATGTGTTCCCCGATCACTAATAATTGCTTTAGGAATGCCGAAGCGGGAGAGAATATTTTTTTTAAAAAATTTTATAACCACTTTGCTATCAGTAGATTTACAGGAAAGAGCTTCTACCCACTTCGAGACATAGTCGACAGCTACTAAAATATATTCATGTCCAAATGAGTTTGAAAATGGGCCCATAAAATCGATCCCCCACACATCAAAAATTTCAACCATCAAGATTGGATTGAGAGGCATCATATTTCTCTTGGTGATTCGCCCCATTTGTTGGCATCGAGCACAACTTTTATAGTACTCGTATGCATCCTTAAATAGATTGGGCCAATAAAATCCACATTGAAGGACTTTAGCAGCTATTTTTTTGGACGCAAAGTGACCACCACATGCTTGGTCATGACAAAATGATAAAATACTTCTAACCTCATTGTCCGGGATACACCTTCTAATTATTTGATCAGGACACTGCTTAAAGAGATATGGATCATCCCAAATGAAATACTTCACTTGGGCAAAGAATTTGTGTCTGTCTTGAGTAGTCCAATGAGAAGGAACTTTACCAACGGCTAAATGTTGACAATATCGGCATACCATGGTTCAGTGGGCACAGACATGAGCTATTCATAAAAAAAAAATTCATTGATAGATGATTCACTAGATGGTGCGACTATGATTCGGGATAAGTGATCTGCTACTGCATTTTTCGTACCTTTTTTATCTCTGATTTCTAAGTCAAATTCTTGAAGGAGTAAGATCCATCGTATCAAGCGTGCCTTGGCATCTTTCTTTGCTAGGAGATGTCTAATGGCTGAGTGATCAGTATAGACAATGGTGTGAGACCCAACCAAATAAGACCTAAATTTTTCTAGGGCAAAGACAACAGCCAGGAACTCCTTTTCAGTGGTAGTGTAATTAAGCTGCGCATCATTCAAGGTTTTGCTCTCATAGTAAATAACTCTAGGAAGCTTATTAATTCTTTGACCTAAAACTGCACCCACAGTATGATCAGACGCATCACACATCAGTTCAAAAGGTTCAGACCAGACAGGAGGGTGAATGATAGGAGCTGAAATGAGTGCCTTTTTAAGAAATTCAAAAGACTCTAGGCATTCATGAGTGAACTCAAATTTAATTTTTTTTGCTAAGAGATTAGTTAATGGGCGAGCCACTTTGCTAAAATTGACAATGAATCTTCTATAAAATCCAGCATGTCCTAGAAATGAACGGATTTCTTTGACAGATTTGGGTGGTGGAAGACTTGCAATAAGATCTACTTTGGCCTTATCCACTTCAATTCCTTTTTTCGAAACTACATGGCCAAGAACTATCCCTTCTCTAACCATGAATTGGCACTTTTCCCAGTTAAGAACTAAGTGCTTCTCCTTATATCTTTCTAGAACTAATCTCAGATGATCTAAGCATTCGGAGAAAGTCGGACCAAAGACAGAAAAGTCATCCATAAAAATTTTCAGAAATCATTCAACCATATCCGAAAAAATACTGATCATGCATCTCTGAAATATTGTCGGCGCATTACATAATCCAAAGGGCATACGCCTATAAGCAAAGGTTCCAAATGGACAAGTGAATGTAGTCTTTTTCTGATCTTCGGGAGCTATAGGGATTTGATTATAGCTAGAATATCCATCGAGAAAATAGTAGAACTCTTGTCCGACTAATTTTTCTACCATTTGATCAATAAACGGCAATGGAAAGTGATCTTTTCTTGTTGCAGCATTCAATTTTCTATAGTCTATACAGACCCTCCACCCCGTTTGTATCCTAGTTGGAATAAGTTCGTTTGCTTCATTCTGGACCACTGTTACCCCAGACTTTTTAGGTACCATTTGTACAGGACTTACCCATGAGTTATCAGAGATGGGGTAGATGATTCCATTATCAAGTAACTTTAGAATTTCCTTTTTGACTACATCCTTCATGGCTGGGTTAAGTCTTCTCTGAGCATCTCTAGTTGGTTTGGCTTCTTCCTCTAAGTGAATCCTGTGTTGAACTATGGAAGGACTTATTCCCTTAATATCAGCCATGGTCCAGCCTATTGCTTCACGATTCTTTTTCAAAATTTCTAGCAACTCCTCTTCTTGTTTAGAATTTAGGTCAGATGCGATAATTACAGGCAAGATTTCTTCTAGACCTAAATATGCATATTTAAGGTGTTTGGGGAGGGATTTTAATTCTAATTTGGTTGCCTTCTCTATTGATGGTTTGGATGATAGACTAATTATTTTTGTGATTGGTTCAATGGAAGGCTCTTGTCTCTGGCTATTCCTATCATCTATAAGAATTTTATTAATTTCTTCAGATTCATTGATTGGCCAGAAATTAGACTCGAAATTGACTTCTTCATCGCTAATGTCAATGGATTCATAAATTTTCTCATGAATTACATTTACATCAGCATGCTGGGAGGATTCTTGTTCTAGGTTGAATATATTTAGCTCAATTGTCATATTTCCAAAAGATAGCTTCATAAGTCCATTCCGACAGTTAATTTCAGCATTTGCAGTAGCTAAGAATGGTCTTCCTAAAATAACTGGGATATGACCCTTGGGGTTTGCAACTGGTTCGATCTCTAAAATGATAAAATCTACAGGGAAGATAAAATTATCAATCTTGATTAAAACATCTTCTACCATTCCTTTAGGGATCTTAAGAGATCTATCTGCTAATTGTAATATGATTTTTGTCGGTAGAAGTTTTTCCAATCCTAATTGCTTATAAACTGAAAATGAAAGAATATTTACACTAGCTCCTAAATCCAGCAAGGCCTTCTCAATATGGGTTTCTCCAATATCACATGAAATTATTGGGGATCCTGGATCCTTATATTTTATTGACACATGACTAGATAAGTATGAGCTCACACTTGCTGTCAAAAATGCTCTCTTAGATACATTGGTGGCTCTTTTCTTGGTACAAAGGTCTTTTAAAAATTTAGCATAGGTTGGAACTTGTTTAATCATGTCTAAAAGAGGGATATTTACTTGGACTTGCTTAAATACTTTTAAAATTTTATCCAAATGTTCCGATTTTTTATTGGGTCTTAGTCGATTTGGAAAAGGAGCTTTAGGAATTTTGGATTTTGGGCTTGGTGTACTATCAATTTCAGGAGCTTGAGTTTGTAAGGTCGATTTTTCATAAGGTGACTCAATTAAATTTTCTCTATCATCAGATGTACCTACCTTAATGTCCACTTATTTTTTAGATCTTAAGATGTGAATAGCATTCACATGACTGACTTGGTTCCCTTGTTGGGGTTGTGGACCATTTTGATTTCTCGGATTAGGTTCAGGTTGGCTTGGTAGCTTACCTCGTTCTCGCTCGCTCATAGCAGAAGCTAGCTGACCTACTTGCATTTCCAAACGAGCAATGGCTTGGGAGTTAGTGTTTATGAGTTGACCCATGGTTTGCATGAAATTGCTTAGTGTGGCATTGGTGTCAGTATTGGATTTGGCCAGGACTTCTAAACTTTTCTCTAGAGAATTAAGTTTCTTTTCATTATTATTAAAGCCTGGTGGATTGTTTATCATAGGGTTAGGCCTTGAATTTTGCTGGCTGTAGCTAGGACCATCTACATTTGGGTTTTGTGACCAAGAAAAGTTTGGATGATTCCTCCAACCTGGGTTATACGTGGGTGCATAGGGATTGTTCACTGGTTTCTGGTATGTGGCATTTACCTGTGCACATCTATTTTCTATTGGATTCATCAGGAAGGGACATTCTTCAAGGATATGATTGGGTGTACTACATACATTGCATATGGATGCAGAAACTTGGTTCACACTGGCTGGTCTTTGTAGCTCTAAGGCCTCTAACCTACGTGTTAATGTTGCTATTTTGGCCTCTGCAGCTAGAGAAATTTGAATTTGATGCATTCCTCTTGAAGGTGTTGGTTTTTCAGGTTCCCTAGTTGTTTCCCATTATAAATTTTTCTCAGCTAGGTCTTCTAAAAATTGCCAAGCTTCAGTGGGTTCTTTGTACATGAATTGACCTTAGCACATGGACTCTAGCATAGTTCTAGAATTTAAATCTAGCCCTTCATAAATTATCTGGCATAGCCTCCAGATTTTTATTTCATGGTGTGGGCACTGGGTCAAGAGGTTCTTAAAGCGATCGAAGTATTTCCAGAATGATTCCCCAGCTAGTTGGTAAAATTGGTTTATCTCATTCCTAATCCTAGCTGTTTTGTGATGGGGGAAGAACTTCTTTAGGAACACTCTTACAAAACCCTCCCAAGTTGTGACAGATTGGTTTGGAAGACTATAGAGCCACTTTTTAGCATTGTCCTTAAGAGCAAAATTGATCAGTCTTAGTTTAACCTCATCCTCTGACAGTTGTTGCAGCCTCATGGTTGCACAAACCTCTTCAAACTCTCTAATGAATATGTATGCATCCTCTATTCTCGTGAATTTTGGAAGCATATTAATGATTTGAGGTTTAATTTCAAAGTTGTTTGCAGTGGGTTGGGGCAACCTGATGCAAGAAGGTTGGACGGAACCGACTGGATAACATAAATCCTTAAGGGTTTGGGGTTGATTGGGTTCTCCCATTGTAGAAGTTGTTGGATTTGAAATAGGAATCCAATTAATTCTTACTAGTCGACCCGACACCCTTTTCCACGAAGGAAGTGAAGAAAGTACTTTTTCTTCTATTTTTTTTATTTTAATTTTTTTTTCAATCAAGTTTTCAATCAAAAGAAGAGAAAAGAAAAGAAAAAGAGTACTGACTAAGGTTTTCCTAATTTTAGACAGCTCCTAACTATCAAGGTCACCTTCGAGCACTCCAAGTTCGAAATCGGCTAACCGAATCATCCAGATAAGTGTAAGATTGGTGGGAGGTTCCCATGCTTTCGCAACGGACCTAATTAGATAACCACCTTTCTTCGAAACGTAGTTCCTGAACCACTTTCCTAGACACTGATAGGCTAACCCACTTGAACCCGATCCAACTCTTAGGTTTTCTTGTCCTAACGAGCTTGAATGTCCCTAAGGCTGGCGTCTAGTTAATTTTATTTAAAGATTAGGTTATGTAGATGTAAGGAGGTAATTTGTGGGCTAAGGAAGGGTGATCAAATTTTCACCTTATCTGATTAATGGTTGATGCCCTTAAGATATATTATGAAAATGCAATGCAAAGAAAGCAAGGTGACCAAATAAGGTGAAAGATTAGAAAGTTTAGTTATTTCTTTATATTAATTAAATTTTATGCGATTAGTATTTTTTTTATGTTAATCTAATTACAGAACTAAAGTAAATGTTAATTTTTTTTTTTTGAATTAGTGAGTTATGAAAGAAAAAAAAATTAAATCAGTTAATAAGAAAATAAAACTTATGCAATCTAAATATAATGAGATAATTCTGATCTAAAAGTGAAAAATTAACTAAACAAATAAATAGCACTTAAAAGAAAAGTCTAAGAATTAAAGATAATAATTTTTTTTTTTATCAAAATATGTCCTAGGACAACCATACAACGTAACTTCAGTACGTCAGGGCAACCTTATGTCAGGACAAATTTTGATTAAACTCAAAAGATAGAAAGAAATTACTAGAACTAAAACTAAAAGCACGAAGAACAAGAATCAGAAATACAATTTAAATACGCCAAATCCCCGACAACGGCGCCAAAAACTTGATATGTCTTAAATTTATCACAAGCGCACGGTGTGCAATGTAGCACGTCCGACGAGTACGAGTCGATCCCACGAAGAATTAGATTTTGAATTGTATTTAAATACTTGCTCAGGCGAGCTTTAGAGAAAAAGGGAAGAGATTGTTTGTTGAATTATGAACTACCAAAGCAATAAACTAATTAATTATAAAGGTAAATTATCTAAAAGATCTAGGGCTCTTGAATCCACTAGACCAATGAATTAGAGAGCCTTCCTATGATTTCTCTTATAATGTCCCTTGATCAAGGTGTAGAATATGAACAAGTATGGGTCATGAAGAGATTTAACTCAACTATGATCCATCAAATATTTTATTCTCACCCTAATTAAGAGACCCTTCCTTTCTTCACTTCTCTTGTATTATCCAAGTATAGACTATGAAGAGATTCTGACCCAACTATAACCATCAAGATTTTCACATGAAAAGAGAAGAAATGATTTAGAAAATTATGATCCTTCTATCAATCATCCCCTCTTACACCAAATCAAGCATAGACTATGAAGGGATTCTGACCCAACGATAGCCCATCAAGTCTCTTGACGAGAGAGATGAAGAGAGAAGGATTCTAAAAATTTAAAAGCTCGAAAAGAGAAATTGAATAGAGCAGACTTCTATCCATGATCTAGCTTCATCGCAAACTCCAGAGGGATTACTTAGCCAGACATAGTTGATTTGAAGTCAAAAATAAAATAACGACTAATTCTACTTACTGGAATTGAACTTGTGGAAATTAAAAATTACAGAATTAAAAGATGCAGAAATTTAAACTATCCTATTGCAGAAATTAAAATTACAAAATTAAATAGAAAGAAAATAACTAATTTATTTCTGAAAAAAAATTCTGATATAAAAATTTTCAACTCCTAAGCCATTAACAAGGCTTGGAGTTTGAACAGAAAATAAAATCTCTTACAGAATCAGACTTTTCTCCTTCTCTTGGCTTGGGATCAACCTTCCCCTGGCTGACTCTCCTTCTCGTGTGTTGGAAGGGTGGAAGAAAGTGGGAACAAGGTGGCTAAAAAATTTTAAAAGTGGGTATGTCTGCCTGTCACACAGACCCCCTACAAGAATTATGGAGTAGAGAGAGATATTATGAATGGAGGTATTAGGCTTTATTTATAGATGTAGGCAGGGAGGAGGATTTTATATTTTTCCGATGTGGGACTAAAAAGAGAAGATAGATGAATGGTTAGGATTTAATTTGGAAAGTATGGATAGATGGATAGACAGTTGGTTAAATAGAAAATATAGAAGTGGTTGCTTTATTTTAAAATTTTAAAAATCTTTCTTTTCGTTGCAGTTAGCGACCCAAACGAAGTCAAATCTAAAAAATCCGTGTACGCCGCCTCTGTTGCTAAATTTGAATTTCCTCTGTATTCTCGCGCCATCAAGATTAGCTTCCGTGTACATGCAAGTCCAAGTTCTATCTCACACTCGCATGCCAAAGCTCACCCAACGTCTCCTCTTAAGCCCATTTGAATCCAAACTGTTTGTTTCACAAACCCACAGATGTCCTATTTTGATTTGAATCCCATGCATCCCGCCAAAGCCTGAGCCATGTGAAAATTACTGTAGCATTTCACGGCTTATAACTTTCTTATGGACCAAATGGTCCATGGTGGACCACCAACTTGCGTATTAGATCGGATTATTTTTCGGTTTTGAATTTAAATTCATTTTAACTCCATTTTTAGTCTCATTTGATCCCTCTAAGCCTGTAGATCGGGCTCTTCATGTTGGTGCAGCTCTTTTCTGTAAAATATATGAAAAAGTATCAATTTTAAAAGAATAAAGATAATTTGATGCATAAATTAATACTTCTATGGATAAATTTATACACCTATCACTAACTAAATAAAAATCAAATCTTTACTTAGATTGCAGTGGAATATAGATCAAATTCTCAGAATCTAGATTTAAACCTTCGTGCAGACCTGGATCTGCAGGCTCTCTATTTCGTACGCATGCCAAGCTCCAAAGAAAGCAGGATGAAGCTTCGGATTGAAGCACCTTCGCAAGGCCACCAAGGGAAGGAAGACAGATGCTGGTGTGATGCCTCATACCAGCAAGGAGGACACCCAAAGAGGGCCCACGACAAGGACAAGAGGGGTGGCAAGGAGGGAGACACACCAAGGATGGGATGCCCATAATGCCTCATGCATCTCTCTCTCTTTCTCTCTTTTCTCACACTTTGATTGCTATGCATCCATAGGTAGAGACTCTTTTTATTTATACACGATTTTTATGACCCAATAAGAATAGGACTCTTAATTCAAATAAATTTTGAATCAATTCATAACTTATCGAAGAAGGATTCCTACGTGAGAAAGGATTGGCGCCTAATATGGCACCCACTTTGCACCCATGCCCACACCCATGTAGGATAGTCCACAACCAGCACCATACTAGATACTAGTCGGTCATGAAGGTGAGAGAGACTCAGTAAAAATAAGCTCTAAGGATCTTATCCAAAATTAGATCAATTCGAATCAAATTCGAAGCTGATTCAAAATAATTTTGAAAGGCTGTCAATCCTAAATTGTTTCGAACTTTAGGATCAAGTCTAACTTAGAATTTTGAACCTAATTAAGTCTAATTAAATTAGATCTAATCTAAAATTAATTAGTATTTAAATCAAATCTCTCATAAGATCTTTGGATTATAGATCAAAAATTATTCATCTCCGAGATTGAATCTGAACCTCATGTATAGTGCTAGCTAGACATAGTCAACTCTTCAATCTCGTTTGACTCATAACTTTATTCTTAATCAAGTTAGTCCATATGTTCAATCAAATCAAGTATTTCTAAATTGGATATATAAATATAGGCTAATACTTTCCTACATCGCCTCACTTGTGTGCGTAACTCTATAGATTCGAATACTAAGCCGGCAGCACAGGAATAATTTTTTGTACCAATCGAAGATACTATCTAGCAATTATTCCTGACATTCGAATAAGTTGAATAATCATAAGAAAATATTTCAGAACCTATACATATGATTACTGCATAATTCATTCCTTTGATCCTAAATGCTCTAGGATGATCTAGGGTTAACTGTCAACCCAAAGTGTTTCATTCATATTGTATTTCAATCTTTCAAATTCATCTCATGGATTACCCTGGTCAAGACTTTACTAAATTAAAATACAATAATACATCAGCCCCTATAATCCGAAGAGATCTATCCTATCTTGATCCACACACAGCTTCATAAGTACTTGACTGTATCCAGTAGCCTTCCATCACTGTATTAGAAATTTAGATAGTCCGATACCAAAGCACAATGAGTTGCTTACAAGTCATTATGGTGATCTCAGGTTTGAAGAATACTTACGTCTGTATGCTTTGTGAGCAGCTCTTGACAATAGAATGCTCAGCAGGTGAGTCACCTGTTCAATGATGATGTACTTCAACATCTCACCTGTATATCATACTAGTGTCATCCCACTCCTTGATTAAGAGGACAACCAATCCATATGGTACATAGCGATCTTCACTCGATAAACAT
Source organism: Elaeis guineensis (assembly GCF_000442705.2). Taxonomy (NCBI): domain Eukaryota; kingdom Viridiplantae; phylum Streptophyta; class Magnoliopsida; order Arecales; family Arecaceae; genus Elaeis; species Elaeis guineensis. The sequence continues at coordinate 45,421,522 of NC_025996.2, forward strand.
CATCATCCTGTAATGACGTATCATTTGATCGCAAACATATTTAAAAACTATACGATAAATTCTCTCTTTATCGATTACTAACATAGTTCTAAGGATTTCATTACAATACAAGAGTTCTATAAGGAAGATACAACTTTATGATGAATAATATCAAAATAACTTTTATTTATCAATGAATAATTTATATACAAAAGAAACTCAATCGTCATACGATTGATTTTAGGACATAATTCTCAATAACTCCCAATTGGACTAAAATCAATCAGGGCAGTATCTCATACCCATCTTTCATTTGAAATCATCGAACTCTTTGATCTCGAAAGCTTTAGTAAAGGGGTCGACTAGGTTCTCCTTTCCATCGATTTTTTGAAGTTCGACGTTATCTCGATCTACGATCTCTCATACCAGGTGATAGCGATGCAGAATATGCTTGATGCACTAGTGTGACTTTAGTTCTTTCGTCTGAGCTATGACACCAGAGTTGTCACAGTACAACAGGACATGGCCATTAACATAAGGTGTAACTTTCAACTCAGTGATAAATTTTTTCAACCATACCACCTCTTTTGCAGCATCGGATACAGCAATATATTCTGCTTCGCATACAGAATCGGTCATAGTATGTTGTTTGAAACTCTTCCAGCAAATAACTTCTTCATTCAAGATAAATACAAAGCCCGACATGCTTCTACTATCATCATAATCTGACTGAAAACTAGAATCAATGTATCCCATAAGTTGTAGGTTAGTATCTCTATAGATTAGCTACTAATTTTTAGTATTTCTCAAATACTTAAGGGTTGTCTTCACAACCTTCCAATAATTTTTTTTCGGATCAGATTGATACCTACTTACTATCCTTAATGAATAGGTCATATCTGACCTCGTACACATCATGACGTACATGATAGATTCTACTATCGAAGCATATGGTATTCTACTCATACGCTCTCTGTCCTGAAGGATTGTCGGACAATCCTTCTTAGAGAGAGTAATTTCATGATCTATCGAAAGATAGTCTTTCTTAAAATTCTCTATGTTGAATCGCTTTAATATAGTATCGATGTACGTAGATTGGGTCAATCCAAGCAACCTTCTAGATCTATCCCTATAGATCTTCATCCCTAGGATGTAGGATGCTTCTCCCAAATCTTTCATGAAGAACTGTGATGATAACCACAGCTTCACACTCTGCAAAATTGAAATATTATTTTTTTTAATAGTATGTCATTTACATACAGTACAAAGAAGATGACTATAGAATTGGTAGCCCACTTGTAGACGTAAGGCTCTTCTCCATTCCTAATGAAGCTATACATTTTGATCACCTTATCAAAATGCATGTTCCAACTCCTAGATGCTTGCTTAAGTCCATAAATTGACCTATTCAGCTTGCACACCTTAGACTCGTCTGTGGATTTGAACCTTTCAGGCTATATCATATATACCTCTTCTTCTAGCTTCCCATTAAGAAAAGCAGTTTTGATATCTATTTGTTAGATCTCATAATCTAAGTATGCAGCTATAGCAAGCATAATCCAGATGGACTTAAGCATTGTTACAAGAGAGAACGTCTCATCATAGCTAATACCATAATACTGATGGAAACTCTTGACAGCTAGACAAACTTTATAGGTCTCTACCTTCCTATCTACTCCTTTTTTTCTTTTGAAAATCTACTTGCACCCTATGAGTTTTATCCTTTCAGATGGATCAACTAGTGTCCATACACTATTGATCTCCATGGACTCCATCTCGGACTTCATGGTCTCAAGCCACTTCTAGGAGTCGGGCCTTTGCATGGCTTCCATATAGGTGATCAGATCCTCATCATTCTCATTAAGTTCGATGGGATCACTATCTCGGATCAAGAAAATAGTATCTGTCAGACTGATACGATATTTTACTAGATCTCCTCAATAGTGCATTTACTGGCTCCGGATTCGATTCTCCAATCAAATCTAATTTTGTGTGTGTCGGTCCTTCCACCTCTTGAACTTCATCAAGTTTAATTTTACAGGTATTAGCTCTTTCTCTAAGGAACTTTTTTTTCAAAAAGACTGTTCTGTTGCTGACAAATACCTTTTGCTCTTCAGCGAGATAGAAGTAGTACCCTTTGGATATCTTACAAATAAGCACTTATCGAATTTAGATCCAAACTTATCTGTCTTTAAACGTTTGACATAAGCTGGACCCCTCCAGATCCTAAGGTGTGGAAGCACCGACTTACGTTCAGTCCATATCTCATATAGAGTTTTATCAATAGACTTGCTCGGCACCTTATTCAGAATATAACATGTAGTTTCTAGAGCATATCTCCAAAAGAAGATTGATAGACTCATAAAGCCCATTATGGATCGGATCATATCTAACAAGATTCAATTCCTTCTTTCAGATATCCCATTATGTTGTGGTATTTTAGGAGGGATCTATTGTGAGAGAATCTCATTCTCTTCTAGATATATCAAAAAATCACTGATGAGGTATTTACCTTCTCTATCTGATCAAAAGGTCTTAATACTCTTTCCAGTCTGTTTCTCTACTTCAGTACAGAATTATTTGAATATTTTAAATGATTTTGATTTATACTTCATAAAATAGATATACCCATACCTCGATAGATCGTCTGTAAATATAATGAAGTAGTAGTATCCTCCTCTAGCATTTACATTCATAGGTCCGCATACATCAATATGTATAAGACCTAGGATATCATTGACTCTTTCACCTTTTTCTTTAAAAAGTGATTTAGTCATCTTACCGAACAGACAAAATTTGTAGGTTGGTAATGATTCACAATCATCTATTTCAAGGATATGCTCTTTGATTAACCTGTCAATTTTATTCTTGTTTATATGACCAAGCCTACAATGCTAAAGGTAGGATTCACTGACATTGTCTATTTTAGGATATTTATTGGATGTATATATTACACCAACAGGCTATGATATTGTATATATGCTATATCTTAATTGTCTATGTATAATTGCAGTATTATTCATAATGAATTGCATATATTAATCAGACTTTCGGTATCCAATACCTAAGTAGTAGTATCACAAATATAGAAATTACAAAGAGTTATCATATAAGTATCTTGTGAAGCAATCGTTTGCTTCTTTCTCTTATTCTTAAGCCTATTTGGGTCTAAGGTGGCTATATAAGTAGGACAATTCATTTTTCAATGATCTAATTTTTATAAAAGAAGTATTCCGTCTGGCTCTTGTCAACTTTCGATATTTTTTTCTTCTTAGGATCGACGACATAAAATTTTTGCATCTTCTTTTTCTTTTCTCTCCTAGAAGATCGATGACCTGTAGATGAACCTCCCACAACATACACTAACTCTTTCTGGAGCTGGTGGTCCTTCTCAAAAGTCTACAGTAACTCTAGCAAACCATGATAGTTCACTGCAAGCTTCATCATTCTGTAATGACTGAGAAAGGATCGATAGGATTTGGGTAGCAAGTTGAGGATAGTATCCTTGCCTAACTGTTCATGCAATGAAAAGCCAAATTTGCTCAGATGTTCAATCTGCTCAATCATGTATAGTACATGTTGGGTATAAAATACCCACAGTCGAAGTCCTAAGCAGAATCGGCTCCAGGAGGTCCGCCCGGACTCCTACGGGAGCCGGACTCTGCCAACAACTTCAACCGCAAGCAGACTACGTCCGGACTCCTACGAGAGCCGGACTCCGCCGACAACTTCGACCGCAAGCAGACTTCGTCCGGACTCCTACGGGAGCCGGGCTCCGTCCTCAACATCAACCGCTGGTAAGCCCCGTCCGGACTCCTACGGGAGCCGGGCTTCGCCCTCGACTCCAACGACTGCAGACAGACTGCGTCCGGACTCCTACAGGAGCCGGACTCCACCGACAACTTCGACCGCAAGCAGACTTCGTCCGGACTCCTACGGGAGCCGGGCTCCGTCCTCAACATCAACCACTGGTAAGCCCCGTCCGGACTCCTATGGGAGCCGGGCTTCGCCCTCGACTCCAACGACTGCAGACAGACTACGTCCGGACTCCTACGGGAGCCGGACTCCGCCGACAACTTCGATCGCAAGCAGACTTCGTCCGGACCCCTATGGGAGCTGGGCTCCGTCCTCAACATCAACCGCTGGTAAGCCCCGTCCGGACTCCTACGGGAGCCAGACCTCGCCTTTAACTTTAATTGCAGGAAGACTCCGCCCGGACTCCTACGGGAGCCAGGCTTCATCCTCAGCTCCAACGGCTGCAAACAAACTTCGTCCGGACTCCTACGGGAGCCGAACTCCATCAACAACTTCAACCACAAATAGACCCCGCCCGGACTCTTACGGGAGCCGGGCTCCGTCCTCAACATCAGCTGCCGGTAAGCCTTGTCCGGACTCCTACGGGAGCCGGACTTCATCCTCAGCTCCAACGGCTGCAAACAAACTTCGTCCGGACTCCTACGGGAGCCGGACTCCGCCCGCGACTTCAGCTCCGAGAGGACTCCACCCGGACTCCCATGGGAGCCGGGCTCCACCCACGATCCCGACCGCAAGGAGGACTCCGCCCGGACCCCTACGGGGGTCGGACTCCGACCGCTGCCGAGCTTCAGCCGATGGATCTGCGCCCCCTGGCATGCCACAATAACGGCCACGATCCTGCTCCACTTTCTGCAGCGGATTTCGCGCAGCTCCATCACTCCCTGACAGGCCGCAGTAACGGTCGCAGCTCTGCTCCACTCCCTATGACGGATTCCGCGCAGCTCCACTACTCCCTGGCAGGCCACAATAACGGCCACGATCCTGCTCCACTTTCTGCGACGGATACAGCGCGATTCTTCCACCCGCTGGCAAGTCACGACAACGGACGCCGCTCCACTCCCCGCGGCGGACTCCACGTGGCACGCCCCGGTGATAGCCACGGGTCCACTCCACTACTCTGCGCAACAAACTCCGCCTGACCCTGGGCAGCCCACTACCAGACGGTTACAGACATCGCTATCAGGCTACTGCCCCTCCGCCTATAAAAGGAGGGTCCCAAATACGTTATTCTATAAGCTCTCATCTTTTTTATCTCAAAACTCTACTAAATTCTCCGTTCGAGCACTCCATTCTTGTTGAGGCAGAAAATTGACTTGAGCGTCGGAGGGTCTTGCCGGAGCAACCCTACCTCCGGTTTAGACTTCCTTTGCAGGTCCCGACGGCGACCGTGACTTCCTCAACTCCAGCTTCTCCGGTGCAAGCGAGTTTTTGCACCAACAGTACATAATCAGTGACTGAAGCTCTCTCTCATATACAGACATTGAACACTGCGTAAGAGGTTTTGTGTCTTTCCATATTCGCAGGGGTGCTGAAAGACTCATTCAACATTTGAATGATCTGCTTTAGCTGCGCAATCTCGAACTTATAGCTAAGTTCATCGTTCATAGCTGCCCTCATCACACAACACATAGTCATGCAATTATTGGGCCACTTCATGTAAGTATCTCTCACAGCACGAGAAGTGTTGGTAGTAGGTTCTTTAGGTGCCTCATCCGTAAGGATATATAGAATCCTTTCATGCTCCAAAACGATCTTCAACTTTTAATACTAGCTATTGAAGCCAGGTCCGGTGAACTTATCGCTGTCTAACAGCGAACGGAGAGATAGTATATTGACCATAGCTAAAAAAAAATAAAAGTCTATTAGTATATGAATTACTTTTAATCCCAAAGATATGGACTTTAGTCTAAAGGTTTTCCTACCATTTTGTACGAATTGGTAGCCTTTACCTCTAACTCAAAAAATTACATTAATTCTTTAGCGGGTACTAGAGTCTATATAGATTGCATTCAGGCCCGAGTGTGAACCCTAGTGCATTTATGGGTAGATTCATAACTAATTATTTTTTTAAATAACTTTTAATAATTAGATTTTACCCCAGACATCCTTTCAGTAGGTGTGTGGCACCTCCACTAAAAATCTTGATTAGGTTCAACCATTAACATGACAATAGCAAGTGCATCCAACAAACGGATGTCCAGACCTGAGTGTGGCTCGATCAATCTGAGCATTGATCTAAAGATACAACAAGATAGTCATATGATGAATGATAATTTCAATGTCTAATAGACACCAAGAGTGTGGCACCTCCAATACCTATTTAGAATATTAGACTCATTATTACGTACCTTAATGAGAGGCTATGAATAAGTTATCACCATAACTATATCATTTTATAGACCTAATAATTTAGAAGATTTGATTTCATTGATCTGAGAATAAGAGAAGGAGTTGATCTTGCAAGTTATAAATCCTCCCACTGATTTTACCAAGCCATATAGAGAATTAGACACAAGCTAGTCTAAAGACACCTAAATCAATCATTCTGATTTATCTTGATGGTATGGGTCAGCTTGAATCGACTAATGATCTAATCAAAATATAATCTACTATGTTGGCCATTAACTCATCATAGACGCATCTAGGTGAGCAGCTCTCAATTAAAAATCACTTGATCAAATTTGCCAAACTTATCTTAGACACCAACTGGTTAATTAGTTTCGATTTGATCTACCAGAAGATTTGAGCTCAACCATAAATTCATGATCATGGTCCATTTATTAAGGTCAAAAATATAGACTTGATCAAACTTTAACTATTGAGGTTGATCTAAAAAAATTCTGACATAATTTAATTTAACTCTTGATTAGATTCAACCAATTTCTCTACTAAGTCTATATATATTTCTAACCCTAAGTCTAACCTATTAGAAGGACCTGATTCATGCTAACCCATAGTCCATCAATTTATATGATATCTTAATGATCTTCAATTCTTAAATCTAGATCATTCAAACATAATTCAAAATTAAGTGTGTAAAATATGTGTTTCAGTCTATAAAACTATTCTACCAGGATTTCAGGTGAAGCATACAATATATTTCAACTCATAAAAATAAATTTTTATAATGTGTTTAACAATTAAATATGCATGGGTATGATCTAAACTTCATACATATATCTCATACATCATAACAACTTTTAAATCAATACCGATTATATCTAATATAACATGCTATTTAGATTTTAAAATAATTTTATATTTAAATTTATTTTATTGTAATGAATTATCAATCACTTTAGATCTAATCTAAATATATTTATGATCAAAATAATTTATAAAAATTTATTTACTTTTTTTTTATGAAACGGGATCACAATGACATTCCTACACATCATAAGAGAATCCATCGAATGGATAAGAGAGGGAGATTAATCTCTTCGATCTCTTATGACCGGATGATCTGGTGATCTCATCAATTTAAGTACTGGGCTACTAAGATCTGAAATCTAATTTCATATGCAATCACATCAATATGCAATTTTGATAAAATAATTTATGCCATGAATATATCTTTGATCTTATCAATCATGTTTTTCATCTAATCTTATTATGTTTGATGCATCATATACATCATATCAGATCTGAAATATATCTTATATGGATTATAAAATATCAATTTTAGATCTAGTATCATATAGAAAATTAATTAGATACAAACATGAATGCATAAGATTAATTTTTTGATTAAATTTATTTTAATATAGTAAAAAATTTTATTAGAATTCAGATCTGAAAATCTGTGAAAATAGATTCAATTCAGATTTGAAATAAGTTTTACTTCATAATCAAAATAATAATATTAAAATTTTATTAAAATAAATTTTAAATAAATTTTAAATCAGATTATTATTTCAATAAAATTTAGTAATAATAAAATTCTATTATAATAAACTTATAATAACCTTAGTCAACTATTGATTAGGTTCATATAATCCAATCAAAGACAGGTCATAAATTTTATTTAAATAGATTTAAATCAAATTTAATATCTAACATAAAATTTTAATTATATATAATATATAAATAATTAAAAAAAATTTAGTTATGCATCCATGTATTAATACCTCGCTTTGATACCGATTGAAGGAAAGGAAAGCCTGTTTCTCACGAATGACCAGGATTGCATCTAAAAATTTATATATATATCTAACTAAATAAAGATCAAATCTTTATCTGAATTATAGTAGAATAGAGATCAAATCTCCAAAATCTGGATTCAAACCTTTGCATAGGCTTGGATTTGCAGGCTCTCTACTTCGCGCACATGTCAAACTCCGTAGGAAAGCAGGATGAAGCTTCGGATTGAAGCACCTTTGCAAGGCCACCAAAGGAGGAAAGAGAGGTACTAGTGTGATGCCTCACACCATCAAGGGGGACGCCCAAAGAAGGCCCACGGTAAGGAGAAGAGGGGCGGCAAGAAGGAAGACATGCCAAGGATGGGACGCCCACAATGCCTCACGTCTCTCTCTCTTTCTCTCTTTTCTCACACTTTGATTACTATGCATCTATAGGTAGAGACCCTCTCTCTATTTATAGATGATCCTCATGATCCAATAAGAATAGGACTCCTAATTCAAATAAACTTTAAATCAATCCACAACTTATTAAAGAAGGACTTCTACATGAGAAAGGATTGGTGCCTAATATGGTGCCCATTTTGCACCCATGGCCACACCCATGTAGGACGGCTCACAACCGGCACCATACCAGATGCTGGTCCGCCATGAAGGTAAGAGAGTCACAGTAAAAATGGACTCTAAGGATCTCATCCAAAATTAGATCAATTCGAATAAAATTCGAAGCTGATTCGTAACAATTTTGAAAGACTGTCAATCCTAAATTGTTTAGGACTTTAGGACCAAATCTAACTTGAAATTTTGAATCTAATTAAATCTAATTAAATCAAATCTAATCTAAAATTAATTAGTATTTAAATTCAATCACTCATAGGCTCCTTGAATTATAGATCAAAATCTATTCATCTCCGACATTGAACCTGAAACCTCATGTGTAATGCTAGCTAGACATAGTCAACTCTTCAATCTCATTTGATCCATAACTTAATTTTTGATCAAGTTAGTCTATATATTCATTCAAATCAAGTACTTTCAAATTGGATATATAAATATAGGCTAATACTTTCCTACGTCATCTGATTTGTGTGCATGACTCCATAGGTTCGAACACTAAGCCGCTAGTACAGAAACTGTTTTCTATACCAATCGAAGATACATCTAGCAATAATTTTCGATGTCTGAATAGGTCAAATAATCATAAGGAAATATTTCAGAACCTATGCATATGGTTACCGTATAATTCATTCCTTTGACCCTGAATGCTCTAGGATGATCTAGGATTAACTATCAACCCAAAGTGTTTCATCCATATTGTATTTCAATCTTTCAAATCTATCTCATGGATTACCTTAGTCAAGGCTTTACTAAATTAAAATATAGTGATACATCAGCTCCTATAATCTGAAAGGGTCAATCCTATCTTGATCCACACACAGACTTCGCAAGTATTTGACTATACCCAGTAGCTTTCCGTTACTGTATTAGAAATTCAGATAGTCCGGTACCAAAGCATAGTGAGTTGCTTGCAAGTCACTATGGTGATCTCAGGTCTGAGGATACTTACGCCCATACGCTTTGCGAGCAGCTCTTGACAGCAGAATGCTCAGCAGGTGAGTCACCTGTTTAGTGATGATATACTCCTACATCTCACTTGTATGCTATACCAATGTCACCATGCTCCTTGATTAAGAGGACAATCAATCCATATAGCACACAATGACCTCCACTCGATAAATGTCATCATCCTATAATGATGTATTATTTGGTCACGAACATGTTTAAGAACTATACGATAAATTCTCTCTTTATCGATTACTAATATAGTTCTAAGGACTTCATCACAACACAAGAGTTCTACAAGGAAGATGTAACTTTGTGATGAATAATATCAAAATAATTTTTATTTATCAATGAATAATTTATATACAAAAGAAACTCAATCATCATATGATTGATTTTAGGACATAATTCTCAACAGTTTGTGTTTATCTTGCAATAGATTTATAAGGGGCAAACAGCAACCTGTGGCAGTTGTGTTTATTCTTCACTAGTTTGTATTTATTATTTGGTGTTTCTGTTTATCCTATTATATTTTGTGTTTATTTTAGTAGGATTTAGTGTTTATCCTCTTCGTTTTGTGTTTATCCTGGGAGGATTCTTGGATCACCCAATTTGTGGATCCTGATTTTGTGTTTATTTTGTGATGTTTGTGTTTATTTTAGCGGTGTTTCTGTTTATTATATGGGATTTGTATTTATTATATGGCACTTATGTTTGTTCCTGGGTAGTTTGTTTTTATCCTATAATGGGTTCATAAGAAGAAGGGTAGGTGGGGGATTTGGGGGAAAAGGAGGGATGGTGGAGAGTTTGGAGGGAGGGGAGGATGGAGGGGTTGGGGGTTTGGGAGGAGATCAGCCGACGGCTGCCGACGGCAGCTTGGGAGGATTCGAACAATGCCCATTGCAGTGGAGGGGGGTTCGAAGGGGATGATGATGGTGGCTGGAGAGAGAGGGAACAAGTGAGGGTGGCCGCAGGTGGAAGGGGGTTGTCGGTGGAGATGAGGACAGTGGCTGTGGGTGAGGAAAGGGGGTTTCGATGGAGGCAAGGATGGTGGCCGTAGGTGGAGGGGGGTTGTTGGTGGAGACAAGGATGGTGGTTGTGGGTGGGGGAAGGGGGTTTCGATGGAGGTGACGATGGTGGTCACGAGTGGGGTGGGTTTTTATGGAGGCGAGGATAGTGGCCGACGGATGGGGATGGTGGCCACGGGTGGGGCAGGTTTCGGTGGAGGTGATGATGGTAGCCTTGGGTGGGGTGGGTTTCAGTGGAGGCGACGATGCTGGCCAGTGGGGTTCGGTGGAGGCAAGGATGTTGGCCATCGGTAGGGGGGAGGCTTCGGTGGAGATGTGGAGATGAGGAGGGTTGCTGGAGAGAAGAGAGAGAAGCATGGGTTTGGAGAGAGAGGGCATGGGTTTGGGGTTTTGAAAGGGCACGAAGAGGAGAAGAGATGGGAGGAAGGGGTGCGCGTGGCTTTACATCATATCTCATTCAAAGGTTTCAGTGGAGGCGACGATGCTGGCCAGTGGGGTTCGGTGGAGGCAAGGATGTTGGCCATCGGTAGGGGGGAGGCTTCGGTGGAGATGTGGAGATGAGGAGGGTTGCTGGAGAGAAGAGAGAGAAGCATGGGTTTGGAGAGAGAGGGCATGGGTTTGGGGTTTTGAAAGGGCACGAAGAGGAGAAGAGATGGGAGGAAGGGGTGCGCGTGGCTTTACATCATATCTCATTCAAAGCATGAGTTTTTTTTTTAACTCCATTACATCAGTCAAATGGCTCTTAAACAGTACCATTAGTCCTTTAAAGCTCGCTTTGAGATGCACACCGATCCAATGGAGGGGAATGCAAACGAATATAGACCAGAATCCGATCAACCAGAGCTCAATCTATATATATATATATATGTGTGTATGTGTGTAGCTAAAATACCCATCTAAAAATATTTTACCTGTAGCTGCATCCAACCTTTTTCCATTCCATTTGAGGCCTGTTCTTTTATGGATAAATATCATAGTAAAGTTGGTGAACTTTTTCATTGACTAATTGACCCATGTTCTCATACTTTTCAAGATAGATAAGTTACTTTTTCATGAATAATATTTACCCATGAAATAGGAGAAAATCTTATCCACCTAGAAGGTGGCTAAATCATTTTTCCGCCAACAGAAAAGTAACTTTTTTAATTCATTCCTAATATACCCCTAACCTAATAATACTATAATATAATATAATATAATATATTATATTATAATAATATAATAATATAATATATTATATTATATATTAATATTTTATAATATATTATACTATATTATTATATATAATAATATTATAAAATATATATTATATTATATCAATTAAGATGTTATTATGATATATTATAATATATTATAATAAAATATAATAATATAATAATATAATACATCAATATTTTATATTATAATATGATAATAATATTATATTATATTATAATATAAGATGGTATATTATAATAAGATAATATAATATAGAGTCAGGCTAGAATCAGATCAATTGGATTTGGATTTAAATCTGATCAGGTCAAAACTCTATAATAGATCCGACATTGATGATCCAAGCCATTATATGTGATTTACTACCTCAAAATTATTTGCATATGAAAAATCATATGATTTGGAGATCCCTAGCATACATCAAGTGATCAGAAGTTAGATAGCCTACATAAAATTAAATTAGATGTATTTTTTAATCACTTGATGCATAGGCTAAGGATCTTTAAATCATATAATTTTTGATGTACAAATATTTTTGGAGTAGTAGATCACATCCAATGATTTGGATCATCGATGTAGGATCTCCATTATCCAATTTTGATCGACCGAATATAAGTACAAATCCGATCGATCATAGCCAAGTCTACCTCATATAATATATTATAATATAATATTTAGATAATATATTATAATAATATAATATTAAAATAATAATATAATATAATATAATATATTATATTATAATAATATAATAATATTATATATTATATATTAATATTTTATAATATATTATACTATAGTATAATAATAATGTTAAAAATATATATTATATTATATTAGTATAAGATATTAATATAATATAATATTATAATATACTATAATAATATATTATAATAATATTTTATATTATGATATTATAATGTAACAGTATAATATAATATAATATCATAATATATGATAATATATTATAATAACATAATACTATAATATATTATTATAATATAATATTATATAATAATATTATATATTATTATATATAATAATATTTATATAATAAAGGGTATTATAAAAAATATGGATAAACTATAGTAATTTATCCAAAAATAATAATACAAAAAAAATATAGATAACATATTCTCGGTATATTTCTAATACATAAAAAAATATAAATAAATTATTTTACAATCTAAATATTATTTAAAAATATTTATTTAAAAATATAATTTTTTGAATAAATTTTTATCCATAAAAAAAAATTATTATTATTTTTTTTTTTTTTCACACTCCGTGGATATGTGGACCTTTTTCATGCAAAACTCTCGCCGCCCTACTTTTGCTGCCGTCTATTTTATTATATTTTACTGGAGGATAAACATGTCCTTTTGCCGCTCCAACCGGTTTCAAGCTTCAGTGCTCCAACATCTCTCTCCTCCAACCCCAAAACCCTCGCCATAGATCTCGGTTCTTGGCCTAGAAAACCACCGCCAGTCTTCTCCCAGATCTCCGAAAGCGTCCGTCAAAAGGTGAGCATTTTCCCTCTAAATCTTCTTCGTCATCTCGATTCATCTCTTCTCTGACCGATCAGGGTCCCTTTTCATCCTCTCAAAGCGTTTTTTACCGCGTAAAGGATTCGGAGCGCTTTCAAGAGCGGATATTTCCCCCTTAGGATTTTGGATTCTGAATTAGGGTTTTGTTGCGTCGAATGGCGTCGAACAGCAACAACCAATCTTGGGCCCTTCGGCCCTGGGGAACCCCGGAATGGCTTCGCCAGCGGCCAGCCAATCCTCCCATCTCCGCCCTCATTCGCTGCCTTAGGCGTTGGGGTTTTCCCTTTCCAAAGGCACGGGGCGGGGCTGACCAATATGGTGCTCTTGCCGGCTGGTCGGTGGTGGTGCAGGTGGTGCTGTGGGGTTGGACTGGGAGGCGGCGGCGGCGTACTACGCGCGGTCGGCGAAGAGGACGGGCGGCCCTTCGTGGATGTGGAGAATCACAAGGTGGTGGAGAGGAAAAGAACAAGGATAAACTATGAAATAGGAAAGAAAGAAGGAAAAATAGGAAAATATTTCGATTTATTATTATTATTATTATTTTATGAACTCATCTTTTAAACCAGTGCTTCCGGTCACCCAACCATTCAGATCACGTACTTTTTCTATTGAAGCACTGTAGCTTTTTCCTTCAACCCTAACTCTGTCCGTCTCCTAACCTGACCTTTTCAGAGCAGAGCAGACTCGGCCTCTCCGACCGTCGTCAAAACCTCGATTGCAAGACATGGCAGTGGAGAACGGAGGCGGCGCGGGACCTGTCGAAAGCCGGCCGGGAGTCTTCGTCATCGGATCCCCCAACGTTGGCAAGCGGACTCTCCTCTCCCGTCAGTTCTAATCCCTCTTTCTTCTGGATTTCTTTGGGTTTATAGATCTCTTCTAGTGTCATCAACCTGATTGATCTTTATCCAGCTTTGAAGACCTTAGAACAGATTAGAATTAATAAATTTTGTCAGATTTTAGACCAGGTTAAGCTTAAAAGCTTCTAAATTAAGAAGAAGAGAAGAGAGAATAATAGGCAAGTAGTACTAAAATAAGAAAAAATAAATTACTTTCACATAATTGAGGATACAATGTTCTATGGATGAGAGATTTTTTTCTGGACATCAAAAATGTGGACTCTTGTCCACTCAAAGTGACAAATAGATGCTTGAAATTAGCTGAGAGTATGAGAGGCCTACATACTGGTTACTCACCGTGGTTGAATATTTCAGGTACTATGAGTTGGCCTGAGGTCTTTTTGAGTGTCGAAAGGTGAGTGATGATTCTTTCAAAAACAAGGAAAGTGATGAAAAGAGGGGGTTCTAGATATCCAGATAACGGGGTGTTTGGGGGTGAAAAAAAAAAAAGAGAATCCCAGTTTCAATGATTTTCTGCTCCTAAGATCCGAAGAAACTGAAACAAAGCATCAGACAAGTTTGATTGTTTACTGTGATATTAGTTATGCTAATCTTGGTTGTTCTTAACTTTTTTTGACATTCAGCAGCCCGAATTGATGAATTTTAATCAATTCGATACATGCAGCCACTTGTTGGATGGTTAATTTCGAGCATTTGAGTTTCTTGTTTGAAACTTGTATGATAAAATTATAATGAGCAGTGCTAATTGGACATGCTATTCCATCTACAAAATAAATGTCAGTAGCTCTCCCATATTAGATGCATCGTCTCTGACACCTCATATGTCCATTTAAATGGCTTCCAAGCTGAGTGACATAGGCTTAGCCCAAAATCTTTGAAAGGTCTGGTCCATCTCTATAGGACTATTCAATTCTGCATGGTCATTTTTGTAGGTAGATAACCAGTTGACCAAGCCATCCATTTCTTATAAAACCTTTTAATTCATCCTGACGTCCTTTAGCTTTTCCAATGACTTTATAGTTTCCTGTTGATTAGTTTGTCTAGGCATGTGATGAATTTATTGTCTAATTAATAGTTGCTTGTGGAGGTGGGAACATATCATGCTCATACATATCTATGTGTATTCGCATACGTATGAATGTATATATGATTGTCTTGTAACATATGTATGAATGTATATATGATTGTCTTGTAAAAGAGATGGCATATTTTGGGATGAAGTTTTGTCCCCCCTCCTTTAGAAGCTTTAACTAGCTCCATCTTACTTGTACCCTCTCTGTGGTTTTAAGGGTCAGAGCATGTTGTTATGTTTGTCACTGCAAGCATGTATTCACTGTCCATTGAGCAGCATCATTGAAGGAACACGTGAACAAAAATTAAATTTTTCTGTGCCGTTAAATCCATCAAAATAAGGAATTAATAAGAAAGGATAGGAGAAATATAAAACATAAAGAAAAACGAAAATGAAAGAGGATAAAGAAAACATGAGATTGTTTAAGCAGTCTGTACAATCAAGTCAAACTTCTAGCAATTTTACAACTTGATACATGGTTTTGTTAGAATATTAAAGCTTGCAATAGACTAAATCTGATAAAATACCATCAAAATAGAATCCAGTTTGAGAGTGGTATTATGTCTAGATCTCATGATATCATAAGCATCTAATTGTAAATTGAGGTCTATATTAGATTAATCAATAATCTGTCCACCACCATCGCAAGATGGTAAAATTGTTGCCTGACAAGATTATGTCCCCAATTCTTCTTCTTTTTTTTTTTTTGGTAAGTAATGTATGTCCACTTCACTAATAGAATATTGCCTTTATTTGTAAGTTGGGTTTCCTGCAATGCTAATGCTTCTTTGCTTGAAAATGAAATGTTTCAAGTTTGAGTCTTGATGGTGCATCCCAAGTATTTGGACTTGGATAATTTTAGTACAAGTGGGTCTCCCTCCCTTTCTCTCTCTCAAAAGAAAAAGTTGTATGTACTTGCTTCCTTAAATCATTGAGCGACATGCCATACATGTGAGACAGATAATGCGGTTACGCAGCACAGAGTAACCAAGGTGTGCAAAACTAGGCATGCATAGCTTTTCACAATAACAAAGAAAAGAAGTATTCTTGTTGCTTAATGTGAAGTTTGATCCTTTGATAAGCCACATGCTGGGTAAGTGGATTATCCGTCTCACATTGTAAAAACATTTCACCTCCATTAATGTCCCTAAGATGCCCTGGTCCATCTTCCTCCCTCTCTCTCTCTCTCTCTGCCTCAAACTTCTTTTGTGCCCACATGTAACCCCAGCTCAACACTCCCACTTTATGCCTCTTGCTTTGGATTTACCAAAAGGCTGGTATCACCTCCAAAAGTTATTCTCAAAAGAAAATAGTCTGCAGCTGCTACAGTATCAGCTTGGTGCTTGTGATTCTAGAATTCTTTTGGGAGAAACTGATAGGCTAGATGAAATTTGTGATGTCTGAACTTATCATTTTTCCTTTGGTTATGGTAGCATGTGTTATGTTTTCTAAGAAATCCTTTTATTTTTTTCTCACTTTCAATGATATCATTCTCCTAGAAACTCCATGGTGCCTCAGTTCTAAGAGAAAACTATTGACTTCATTTACTTTGTTAAGCCTCATGTATCCAATATTTATAATGGCAAACTTTATGGATCAGAAGAACTTAGTGATGCAACTGTGGGATTGTAACATCCTATAACATTGTAACATCTACGTAGTTTTGTTTTGGAAATGTATGTTTATTTTATGTAATTCTTCAGATTTTGGAGTGATTGGGGTTTGAATCAGTACGTTGTGTTCCATCCTTTCCTTTGACAAATCATTCCTTTTTCTTATGCTGATGGTATGGATAGAGATGCATGTGGATTTGAAGCAGAGTTTGGAGGAATGGAAATTCATGGGCATTCTAGATCTGGAAGAGTGGGAGTGGAGAAGGGACAATAGATTTTAAAAAGAAAGAGGCAAGGAGGGGGTATTATGTTTTGAGTCTCAGGGAAGAAGCAAATGGGTACACAGAGGAATGGAGGTCAATAGAAGGGACATACAAGAAGCCAAGGGGATAGGAGGGCATGGGTTTAGGAGGCGGCACAGTGGGAAAATGAATGACACTATTGAGATAATTGGATGTGCCTGGTTTCATGTCCCACCTCTAATTATCATGGCCTAACAACCCATTGCAGGGCATGGAAATCATCAGGGAAAGACTAAGTGTGGTTGACTAGCTTCCCTCTATCATTTCTTCTAACATTATGGGGGAAATGGAATGCACTATTTATCATTAGAATGACATAGCAATTGATTTTTACTGTTATATGATCAAATATCTCACTATTTTAATTCATCTCAACAAATAATATAGCTATATGGTGCATACTTTGTTGAAAGAAGACAAATACTCCACTATATTATCCAAACTTTCATTATCAGGTTGGTTAACTTAAGGCTGGCCTGAGAACCTTCAAGCGGATAGGATGCTCTGGTCAAAATCCTAACTTGGGAATCTAAAAACTTTTAGCTTTCCCATATCATGTAATGATGCTTTGTCATTTTTCATTGCAGGACCCATTTAAGTGTATAGAAAAGGATCATCTTACCAATTGATAATAAACAACATGTACTAAATTTATGGCTTTTCTTCTAGATGTCATGGAATTGTATTTATATATCCCGCTGATATGTTCCAGCTCTTTGCTTGGTGCTCCTGAAATATTGCTTCAGTGCCAAAAAATCTCAACCTCTTAACTCTAGATTAGATTATGAGTCATAGGAGTGGAATAGATTGACATAGGAGTGGAAGTGATTGACATAGGAACTCCTCTAAGTGTTCCGTTTGGTGGAGCTACTCGGATGAATTTCAACATTCTAGGAGAACTTGTTCTAAGGAACTCGGCAGAATAGCCCTGCAACTTTGGGAAAAGGGGTGCCCTCTCAGAAAGGGGGTCACAATGACTAGGCTTGAGTGATTGTTTACCAAAAACATTGGTTTCTGCAAAGTCATAAGATCATGCATGGGGGTTGATGCTTGCCTAGTGTTGGAGCAAGCAAGAATCGGATTGAGCATTCCATCCCATTTGGATTGGGTGTGAGCAAGAATCCTGCAGAGGTAGCAGTTAGTCTTGGATGGAAGATGGACCGTGTTCCAAAGATCCTATCTTGGAGCTGTAGACATCAACTGATGTAATCATATGACAAGTGATGGCGAGTCATAAAATTTATTATTCAGTGAAGGGAGACTTATTTATAGACCAACTCACAACTCTCTCCTTCAGGTCTGGTGCCATTGCCCCACCACTCTACCTTGCTTCTTGTGGTTCTTTTTGGGTCAGGTCATTCTTCACTCAAGGGAGACCTCTCTTTGCATACCGACCCTCCAATTAGTTCCACTTCTAGGGTGAAGCTAGCAGATTTTTTGGAGATGGCAGGTTAACAACATGGGGCCTTTCACTTTAAAACTTCTGGATAGGTATTCTACATCTAAACTGAATTCCTTCTGGTTAAAAAAATCTCTTTCTAGTTGCTCTGAAACAATTAGGAGATTCTTTGGAAGAAAACTTCTGGAGTGGCTAAGCTTTCCGTTTTCTTAAGCTAAAGGGTGAAAATAGCCAGGCTTAGTTGATCAAGCTCATGCCAAATGTTACGCCTATCCATGGCAGGACCTCTCTTTTCAGCCAGCTTTTGTGCCTTCTCTCTCTCTTGTTCATCATGGAAGCATCACTCTGATCACCCAGTTCTGCACTTCTTGCCTTTCTTGTAGGGCCCTCTTCCTTTGGTCATCTTCTTGATGGTTTGCCATCACCTTCTCTCATCAAGCAAGCAGTTTTTGACAAGCTATGTTTCATTGCCTCCATTAGCTCGTGGTAGTCACCTTATTTTTAACCATGCTATTTTTATCAAAAGGATGCAAACAAATGACTTTCCACCTCAGAGAAAATTGATAGACCCATATGTATGTATGTGCAAGCACTTTTATAATGCTGTTCCATTGAGCTATGAGTCTATCCATGGAAGTAAACCATCATGGGTTATAGGATGTATGTTGTAGCCTTAATTATTCTATATAAGTACCTAGTCATGTGCTTGTGCTCCTTAGCTGATGTTATTGGTTTTTCTAAAGGGATGTTATGTTGTACACATGCAAAATCATTGTTTAAGTTTGTCCTGACATTTTACTCTGGTAAGGAAAGATGTTTAGCTAAGTTACATTTCTGTTGGTTCTTGTATCTCATTGTGGTTTTGGTTGTTGATTTCCAGGTTTGCTTTCTATTGACTTTCCTGACACATGTGACTTGTCCTCAGGGATGCTTTGTCAAGGGTATGTGATTTTCATAACCAATCAGCTAGATACTCTCTTATACCAACAAATGCTGCTGCTGAAAATGGATCCCTCTTTTGTCTAATAGTGTTTTGTGGTTTTATCAATGTACTAGGTGGACTATTGATACAAAATATTACTCTGCTGATCTTTCCATTTGGACAGCTCATCTTGATGATGGATTCTCCTTCAGAGCTCTGCCAAATTTTAAGCAGTTGGCTGCATTAGTGATGGTTTTTGACATGAGTGATGTTCGAATTGCTCCCTTTGTTTGTTTGTTGCTTGTCTAGTCTTTATTAATGTTTGGTTGGCTAGCCCTAGCAGTTTCTAAACTTTTACGTGCGAATCCACTTAACTGGATTAATTTCATTATCTGCAGGGATCTTCTTTTCTTGCCCTCCAAAATTGGGTTGCGAAGATTGACATTAAGAGCTTTGAAATACTATTGTGCATTGGAAACAAAGCAGATCTTGTCCCTGGTCATTATGCTCATAGAGAGTACAGAAGACGTATGCAGAAGCACGGAGAGTCCACTAGTGATCCCCATCCAGAATACTTGGATTATGGGATTGATGAGACTGAGGGCTGTAGTTTATTGGAGGATGAAGAACCATCTTTGGATATTAGGAAGTCATGTTTGGAATGGTGTTGCCAGAATAACATAGAATATATAGAAGCTTGTTTTTCCAATGCTGACTTTGATAAATGTAAGTCCCCTAATATTTCCTATTACTGGTTATGCTTGCAACTTAAGCTTCTGAATCAAGGAAGTTGTGTCTTTTGTTGCTTAAAGTTTTCTTCTTGCTTCAGGGTGTATTGAAATTCACATATACAGTATTCTTTGTATTGCTGTTTATTATGGATGGGGCATTGATAAGGAAATATAGTCATACATCATTTATTCACAATTCATGGCTGGTTGTTTCTATTGGTTTTCCTTTTCAAGTGGTTTGATATCTTCTCAAACATGTATACTTTTCTCTTGTAGTTCTCAATAGTTAAGGCCTCAAGGGTAATCTTGATGTGAGGTATGATTCTATAGGCATGTGAACTAGTGCTTTATCATCTATTTTGGTGCAAGAACATGTGCATGCAAGGGTATTTGTTTAGTTCAAGAGCTTAGTTGTTATACTTGTTATTTCCCACACCCCCCCCCTGCCCCACCTAGGCCGAAGCCTAGGCCTCCAGACGTATTGAGTCAAAGCTGATAGAACTGGGCTTTGCCAATTGGGGGTTGAAATGAAGGCTTACCTAGAATTGAACCCCTGACCTTTAGCTTAAAGGGCAAGAGGCAATACCATCCATGAGCAAGTGCTCAGTGTTAAGTGCTTAATTACAATATATCGATTTCTTAAATAATTTTTAGCTTTAATATTTTCTGAGAGCAAGTTTATTACAATAACTTGGTTGCCTTAGTTTTTCTTCTCTTAGATTTTCTACTGCTGTGAAACTATAACATTAAAATTTTCATTGGCTGTAAAATTGTTTAATGTATTTGCGGACAGGTTTGTCAGTTGATGGTGATATTCAAGGTGTAGAGCGACTCTATGGTGCCCTTTCTGCTCATATGTGGCCTGGAATGATCTTGAAATCCGGAAACAGGATAACCATACCTTCCCTAGTGGACAAGGCAGG
This sequence comes from Elaeis guineensis, assembly GCF_000442705.2. NCBI lineage: Eukaryota > Viridiplantae > Streptophyta > Magnoliopsida > Arecales > Arecaceae > Elaeis > Elaeis guineensis. The sequence continues at coordinate 45,442,625 of NC_025996.2, forward strand.
CAAGTAGCCCCATGTGATTATGCCTTTAAACATAAGCAAGAGCTATAAACCAGACTGCTATCAATTAAGGCTCTAATAATGGATTCCTTAGTGCCATATCAAAGCATAGTTTTCCTGGATCGGAAAGCTTCTCCATGCCATTTCTCCCCTCTTTTCACTCTTCTTCTGTTGTCCAGCTATCATTTTTCCCCGTGTATTGGAGGGCATCTTATTTCTTAATTGCCCTCTGTTACCTATGTCTATGTATTGATCATAGTTTTAACTGCTGTTTGGTCCTTGTTTTTTGACAGAAACCACGGATGATGAATCTGATTATGACTTTGAGTATGAAGTTTTATCCCATGGTTCTGATGAACCATGGGACAACACTGGTGATTTAGGTGTGACAAGTAAGAAGGGATTTGTTTCTGAAGTCAATCAATTTGTAAAGGATGGAATGGTTGATGGTAGTGGATCTAGAGTTGACATCTCAACCTCCAGTATTGCTGTTGGAGCATCCAGTGTTTCTCCTAGTGATCTTGCCTCAGAATCAGTTGTTGAAGATCGACTTGATACCGAGAACAAGACAAATGAGTATCAGGATCGAAGGACAAGAGAGAAACATCTGCAGATCAGGCACCAGCCTCCGAAGTTGAAAGGCAAGTGGAGCTTGAGGTTAATGCAGCCAACAATATTTTGGATGAGGATGCTCTTTATGGTCTTGATGATCTTGAAAGATTGATGTCTGAAATTGGTAACATGCGTGAAAACTTGCGGCTGATGCCTGATTTTCAGAGGAGAGAAATGGCTGCAAAACTAGCCATGAAAATGGCTGCCATGTTTGGTGACAGTGGTGATGAAGATGGTTTGTAATGGGTGAGAGCTCCTAGTATAAATGAGATGGTGATTTTCAGATTTCTCCATTTTCGCATGATTCAGCATTTATTTTTCTAGTGAAAAGATGTGATCTTGCTGCTCTGTTTGATGAGATGAGATCCACCAGTGTAACGCATTACAGCTTATTCCAGCTTCACACAAGTGAAAAGAGGACATATTGGTTGTTCAATAGAATCTAATAACTTGAAGTGCTGTGGAATCTGATTACTGCTTCAGAACTGAGTATGAAAGTTTCTTCTTGCTGAGGTCTGTAGCAGTCCTGGTTCTCTCTCTCTCTCTCTCTCTCTCTGATAGCCCTCGTTCTTTTTCCTGAGAACAATTGTATGTATGATATGCTGCTGTTTTCTTGAGTTCAGTGTATGTGGATCAACCATAATTACACATGGAGAACCAAATGAGAACTTAATTGAATGTGGATTTGATCTGCTTGATATGTTGTGACTTGATGCTGTTGAATCGAGTTCGATTTATGCAGATCCACCACTATGTGGTGCGTATAATGAAAAATGGAATTGGCACTTCAAATAGTGTTGATCATAGCTGAAGCAAACCTGTGGTAAGAGTGACTACCTTAAAAGGACACGTATGATTCTTATCTAGGTTCTGTACTATTACATGATGATGGTGATTGAGGGCCAGATTGTCTCAAGTCTTGGTTGATAAATTTCCATGCTGTAATGTAGATACTGCTGATAATGTATTCCAGAGGGTTAAAGCTCCACTCCGTGCAATTCTAGTTGTCTTTTGTTTTTCCCCTGAAATCTGAAAAGGTTTAATCCTAAGCCGTACTGTTAGAGTTTTGTGGAACGAATTATTGGAGTGTTACATGCTTACTGGGACAACTCGGGATATCAAAATCCCAAGATCCAACTATATTTCTCAAATACCAAATACCCTGCTTGGAGAGCCAATTGATAGGCTGATTACCCTCCCCACTAACATGATTATAAACTGCGAAGGTGAATGTATGTCTGTAAGGTGATCAATTTGGATTTTCCAAGAAAACTATATTTATGCACTCCTATCCCTAGTGGTCTCAATTTGTAGCCTAAAATGTCAAGGGCTGATCGGCGGTCCTTTGTTTCCTGGGCTAGATCATTGCATCATGCCCGTTGAAAAACTTTGGTTTCTTGATCTGAACTTGGCTTATTGACACCTCTATCAGGTTCCTGTTCTGTGCTGAAAAATGCTGTCCACCCAAAGCCTCAAGCAGCAATAGATATGCAACCTTCAGTTCATTGCTGCAGCTGCTGCTCTGTCATAGCTTAAAAATATTATTTGGGCTGAGTTGGTCTACAAATTTTGTGTGCGTAGATCTGTCTGTCTGTCTATATATATATATATATATTAAAGCTTACTCACTGTATATGAATTTTATTTTTTAACAAATTAAGTGCATAGTTGATGATGAATTCTTCAAATTGGAGATCTATATCATTATTTATGATCTACATCACTAAAAGTATTGGTAACTAAATTTCTAGCCTATGTATTGAGTGCAAAAATGAATGGTTTTAATGATATAGAACCATGTGGTATAATCTATGCATCAAAATCTATGTACCGGTCATGATTAATAAAGTGAGTGCTCAAATTAATTACCCTATCACATATTTGGCTTAAAAGATGCATAGAATAAATCTCTAAAAGATATCCTTTTTATTTTTAGATCTTTTTAATAGATATGGATTATAATTAACATTTATGGATATTTCATCTAGAAGACCTAATATTGATTTTGAAGTTGATAAATCCTTTAGTACAAATTCATGTAAAATTTGATGTCCAAATCTTTTCGTTTATACACTTTAAAAAGTACTTGCCATTCTACAAAAGCAGACGCGCATGCATACACACAAATACATACAAACGTACCTTTCAAAATCTGAAAATTAAGTGTATGCCTTTTCAAAATCTAAAAATCACATTCACGCCTCTACAGTTGAATGATATCCTTCAAAGGAAAATGTTGCCATGTTATGTTTACCATTTTATCCTTTCAAAGATCTTGATTGTGTTAAATGTATAGGAGCTAAGTTCCAATCTTCATGTTATATGGCCATGATCTGTTTGCCAAATTAAATTGATATTTTGTTTGCTGTTACTAAAATTATATTGCTGCATATCATAAATCTGCTTTGCGTTACATTGCACTGCAAACCAAGCTAACTGTTGGCGGAAAGTTCATCTGGGCCGATAATATAAAAAGGCCCAAGGCCCACGATATCCAAACACAATGACTCTATCTACTGAAGCCTTTGCCGACTCATAGTCGGCCATAACCTTTGCTGACTAACTCTCAACATCTGTCCAGTCAACGCTTCGCATCTTGAGCAGACGAAAGCCTGCCAGCTATTGCTCGGTAACCCATGTGCATAATTATCAATATTTTTTTATCAGTCAACTCCTGTAGGCCACACTTATGGATCGATGGTACATCTGAATGGCCAGATCAGTCTGATCAGAGGGCGGTCATCAGTCAATTACAATCGGCTGACCAACTATACACTACTGAATAGATTCTAGTTCTAGACTCTTTCATCCGATGACGACACAAGGTGATTGACTCTTAGTCATTGCCGATCAATCCTCATCTCGACGATACCCAGTTGGCGATCCAATTGAAAATTCAACGTCTATCGGACGATAATTATCATAAAATTGATAAGGCAACCACAAACATCGTATCCCAAAAATTTTGAGTGATAATCTTGCCACCTCGCACAAGTTGCGAGATCATACCGATCAATTTACCAACTAAAGTTTCAATTTTTTATCCATAAAAAAGATTTAAAGAGGACACAAAAAAGATACATCATTATTTTATCTTCCTCGCTTCGTCTGTTGAACGGGAGTTGTAACTTAAATATTCAAAATTTTTGTGTACATCCTATCCTCAAAAGGCCCGTCTCATCGCCCACTCGCTCCGATGTCATACGGATCTTTGCACCCATGCTAACCTATTCCAAGTGGAATAAATTACTTCTGTCATGTAGCGAGGAGTAGATTATTCGGGGTTAAGTGAAATAAATAGCTCTACTTTTCGAAAGTTTACTTTTTACTCTCGGTCCAGATAGGTTGGCAGGCTAATCGGAATCTGAGAGGTAGGGGTTTTGAAGAGTCACCATTGTGGTTTACCGTTGCTGCTTTACGATTTACGCTCGGAGTGTTTTTAGTGTGATTGCCGGCGATCGAACAGGACGCAGCGGTCGGCGGCACCGGAGGGGATGGTGAGGCCCGAGAACTGTACGGGGGCCTCGCGGGGCGGGGAGATCGATCGGGTTGGGGGTGGAAGCGGGCAGTGCAAGGGCGCATCGTTTGGATTTCGCTGGAACCTTCGTCGGAGGAGGTGGAGGAGGTTTCTGGAGGTGGTGGAGCTCTCGGAGGAAGAGATTAGGGTGGAGATGGAGGGATGGGCAGCCTCAGCGGTGGTGCCGAGGAGTCTCGACCAGAGGGTAGTGGTGGAGGCCGTGATCAAGGAATTTGGCCAGCAAGCTGCTCTCAAAGGGGAGGTCGTCGTCTACAATATGGAACAGGGCCATCTAATGGTCCGGTTTATGGAGGCTGGGGAGAGAGATTTAATCCTCGGCCGGTCTTGGGTCGTCGCCGGCCAGGCGTTAGCGGTGGAGCCGTGGTGGCCGAGGTTTTGCTCATCGGAAGGGGCTATCTGCTCAGCTTTAGTCTGGGTTCGATTGCCCCGATTATTGGTGGAGCTCTGGGGGAAGGTGGCGATCCGGCGCATTCTCAGTCGGGCCGATGAGATGAAGATGGGGAACGACTGCACAGCGGAGCAGAGACGGATCGGCTTCTCTCGGGTGTATGTCAGGCTCGATCTCTCCCGGCCGTTGAGACCGGAGTGCTGATCAACGGGCCGGAGGGCTCCTAGTGGCAGAGGTTTGTCTACGAGAACATCAATGTGTGTCTCCGATGCGGCCATTTCCACTGTCATAGCCCAAGCCCATAACGTCAAACCCAAATTCAAAAAAAAAAAAAAAATTAGAGAAAATCAAAAAGAAGACTCCCGATAGAAGTCTTCTTCTCCGACGAGACCCAATCAATTTGGAAGTCCTAGGACCTCTCGAAGTCCTAGGACCCTCTATAAGAAGACCTCCCTCTCCTTAAAAATCGACCATCGGTCCCCTTCCTCTCTCTTTCTCCCTGTTTTTCTCGATCGGAGCCGCAGACACCGTCTTGATTCTCGCCGTGATTGCTCGCCGGTGGGTCACCGAAGGTCGAGGTGAGTCTTCCTCTCCTTCCTCTCTTCCTTCTCTTTCCTCCCATACCTTTGCTCGTGACTGCCGGCGATGGGTGTCGCCGATTTTCGGTCGGAAAAGAGATCTCTGTTTTGGCCTCTTTTCCCTTGGATTTTCCGACGCCGACGATCGCAATCGACCGTCGGCCATGCTCCTCCGTAATCGGGGGAGCAGCCTCCCTCTGCCGCCGGCCTCCACCGCGGCCTGAAGGGCCCGGCAAAAGGAGGGGACGTCGGTCTCCTGTTCCGACGTGGAAAAGAGCCGAGAAGAAGAAGAAGAAAAAAAAAAAAAAAAAGAAGAAAAAGAAAAGAAAAAGAAGAAAAAGAAAAGAAAAAGAAGAAAAAAAAGAAAAAGAAGAAACAAAAAAAAAAGGAGAGAGAAACTCTCTCTCTGCTCTCTCTCTCTTAGATTTTTTAGAATTTATGAAATTAATAATAATAATAATAATAATAAAATAAATAAATAAATAAATAAAATAAATATAATTAGGGTGTCCATGGATTAGTCCGAAAATCTTGGATGCTGTCGTCAAGATTGATCCTTATGGGGACATTAGATTTTAACAATTTTAGTTATTTTTAATTCGATGAAATTTTGATTAAAAACATGATATTTGACGTATCAGGTTTAGAGAAGGATTTTCGAGATTCTAGAATTTTTAGTTTGGATTTTCTTTTGAGGTAAGTAGTATTTACTTTTACTAAATTTATCTGATAAATTATGAATTAAATAAATTTATGCATGCTTGTGATTGAAATTATTTATTGAAATAATTGATTATGATGAAAGTTAATTGAAGAGATTATTTATGATTAAAGTTATTTGTTGAAAAAAAAAATTATGATGATGTATGATCACAAAGAATGATATGATTGATTTGACTCGAATATCATTTATTTATATTATTTTGAAAAATAATATATGAATCGGAAAACAATATGAAATGATAACCTGACTGTGTTGAGGACCCCGCCAATGGGGGCATATACGTTGGCAATTGAATGTCCTGAGGATTTATGTCGCCAGCGAGACCAGCGACATATCGCCAGAGAGACCAGCGACAAACCGCCAGCGAGACCAGCGGTTCCAAAGGACTTGGCTGCCAGATGATTCGCAGTCCACCGCAAGCAGATATGCGGTATTATGACCCTGCCACAGGGATAATGTGGTCATAGTCATGGTTGGTAAGAAGAACTTAAGAAATTGATGAATTTAAGACGAAAAGCATAATTTAAAATTATGATGAATTGAATTTTATATATGATTGATAGTATGATTATGAATTCATGAAACTACATATTGATTTTGCTATTATCAGTAAATCGATATGTATAGTATTATTTGCCTGATTTATTCAGTTAAAGGTATACACTGCTTATTGGGCTGTTTAGCTTATGATGAGTTTTATGTTTTTCTTACAGATCCAGAAAATTAGCGTGATGCGGGATTTCGATTGGGAGAGCGATTAGAGATGGAGTTAGCTCATTGATTTAGAATTTTCTCAGAGTTGATTTAAGACTTTTAGTTTTTTTTAGTGTTGACTTTGTCAGACAGTTATTTTCTTTTGAACACTAAGTTTTGATTTGTTATTTGAACTAAAGTTTGATTATTAAATATTAAAAAAATTTATTTAACTTTGTGTGAAGATATAATGATGAGATGCCTTGCATGTTTATGGGAAAAGTATTCTATGAGTATGCGGCGGTTGCCATGACCCTCGATTCAAATCTCGGATCGGGGGCGTGACAATTAATATGGTATCAGAGCATAAGTAGATAGATAGAGACATGTAGAATAGAGTGAGCGAGTGATGGGTAGACATTAGAAAATTGAAAGGTTAGTTATGATGATTATGAGCTGACCTGTCTCAAGTAAAGTTTATAACCTTATTAAGGATAAGTTATTATCTCAAATTTATCATAGGTCAATATGCCTCCACGATGAGCGAAGAATACTCAAGGAGCGGTAGGAGGGACATCAAATCCACTTGGCGATAACACTCCCAATTAAACAGCGGCATAACTCAGCAAGAGGGAATCCTTGATCCTATCGAAAATACTCCGACAGTACAAGAGGAGCCGAACATGACTCAACTAATGCAAACTCTGATCGGAGTAGTTCAAACACAGCAACAGTTACTTCAACAACAACATGCACAGTCACGTCAGTATTTTCCACCGACACCTGGACATGGAGAACATCCGATGCAGAGAAACAATATCGTCGAATTTAAGAAGCTAGCTCCTCCAACCTTCAAAGGGACCATCGAGTCACTGGAAGCAGATAACTGGATTATGGAAATGGAGAAGGCATTCGCCGTGCAAGAATGCCAAGATGAAGAGAAGATCCGCTTCACAGCATATCTGTTATAAGGCGAGGTATACAACTGGTGGCGTATACTGGAACAAAAATATGAGCACGATAGGATACCACTCACTTGGGAGAGATTCCGAGATGAATTCTTTGATAAGTATTTCCCCCGAAGTGTTAGAATACAGAAAGAGCAGGAGTTCATTCACCTGAAACAGAGAAACAGATCCGTTGCAGAATATGAAGCTAAATTTACGGAGTTAGCCAAGTTTGTTCCAAGATTAGTTGACATTGAGCAAGACAGAGTACACAAATTTGAAATGGGACTGAAGACAGAAATCAGAAAATAAGTTGTACCCTATGAGCTAACTACCTATGCCTCAGTTGTGAATAAAGCTCTAATAATTGAGAGAGAAGTTAATGAAGCTCATGCGGAGCGAGAACGGAATCAGAAGAAGAGAAATAGGTTTAGTGGAACTCAAGGACGAAATCAGAACAATAAGGGTCCAGCAAAGAAGCCAGCAATTGATAAGAATCGTGAGAATGAGGCAGCTAGATGTTCGAGATGCGGTCGAAGAGAGCATGAGTCTACTAATTGCCCATGGAATACTGGTTCTTGTTTTAGATGTGGACAGAAAGGACACAAGATAACAGATTGCCCCCAGAAGGATGAAAATAGACCCACACAAACAAAGGACGGAGGTCAAAGGTCGAAAACTCAAGGAAGAATCTATGCACTCACACAACAGGATGCTCAGGCCTCCAATACTGTGGTGACAGGTACCATTTCTGTATCTGATATTCATGTTTCAGTTTTGTTTGATTCTGGTGCTACACACTCCTTTAT